>NW_026043097.1:0-57984 GCF_023856365.1 Brienomyrus brachyistius | reverse complement strand
CCAGAACTCTGCATTTCCTCAAGATCTTTTTGTAATATTGCATCATGGCACTGCTCAGAACAACACAGATGGTGCATAACAACACAAGGGAGTACAAGACAACATGGTGCAGAAACAGTGCGATACAAAGCAGGACAAAACTGGATGATACGTGGTCAGTGGTGGATAAAGTGCAGTAACAGCTGTACAGTGCAGCTGCCGTGGAAATGACTGTTACAGGGGATGCAAAAGCTGCAGGTTTGAATTGTTTGGCGAATGAAGCTGTTCATGAATCTGCTAGTCAGTGTTTGTGGATGGTGGTCAGAGTCCTGGATTATAGACTGAACCTTGTTACTGTGGCAGTTAAAGTACAGCTGGTCAATGGAGGGCAGTTCAGTGCGAATGATGTTCTTAACAGACTTCGCAATGTACTGCCTTCCTGTCATGTGGCTCCACCATACCATAGTACTACTGTAAGAACTAGGGATGTAACGATACATTCAACTCACCATTTGATACGATTCACGATTCTGAGTTCACGATACAATTTTCTCATTTTTTGCAGAATGAGCTGCAGACAAATATATTCAAAAATATTTCTTATATTTATCTTTCTGAACTGTTGACACTGTTGTGAACAGTGCAACTGAATTTGAATAAAATACTGTTGAAAAAAAATCCCAAATCAAAAATAAGTAAATAAAAAAAAATAAATCAAATAAATAAGCTAAGGTTTGCATGTGCAGCTTTTTAGCGTGCTTTGCCCTTTTAATAATCTTCACTCAGCTCACGGTGGTGCCAGTGGACCTGTTTGTGTATGTTATCAGTCTATTACAATGTTTGCATGCAGTTTATGTCTTGTCAGTGCTTTTCTCGCTGTTTCCTCCTCGTTTGTGATTACCGGAAAGCTAATATGCTGCCACACCGCCAATTGAAGATCGGGCGGTGCGTCCATCCATCCATTTTCTGAAACCACTTAATCCCAACTGAGATCGCGGGGGAGACCGGAGCCTATCCCGGGAACAAGGGGCGCAGACAGGAACCAAGCCCAGGCAGTCACCTACACACCGCAGGTCGCACACACTCACACAACTACAGGGCCAATTTAGACTCACCAGTCAACCTATCCTGCATGCTTTTGGACCGTGGGAGGAACCTGGAGTCCCCGGCGAAACGGGGAGAGCATGCGAACTCCACACAGAAAGGGCCCTGGACCGAAGCCAGCACTAACCACTGTGCCGTCCTCAGTTTCAAATTCATTCATCATCTCGCGTTCGCTCAAAACCAAAAACTGACGTACGATGTCGACGTGATACGCAGTGACATCTGACGTCAAACTCACATTGTGAAATCAAATGTAATATTACACCAGTTTTTCTGTTAAAGTACTGTGAAGTACTCCTACAATAGTGATTCATTTTCCACATCAGCCGGTTTAAATCTTCATGCATTTGCACCGATTTTTAACTGATTTGTGATTCATCATTACATGCCAGGGCCAGCAGCTCTGCATGGCTCGACCCTCATAAACATTCTCCACACATGCTGTTCAGGCAGTGGCCACAGAAATTCCCCCAGTGAACTTTATGCTTTCTGTCGGAGAGTATGCTGTGTTCTGGCCTTAAACCCTGCATACTACTTTGCAGACTTTGATCCTCTTAACAACAATTGGCATTTCTGGTGGCTGAATATCCATCCATCCGTCATCCAACTGCATGCTTAAAAGCTGTGAATAATAGTAATAATTCTTAAAATTGCAACTATCTAGAATTTCAGCCTAGTTACTCAGCTAAATTACTATTTAAACCTAGAATAATTTCTATAAGGGGCGGCATGGTGGTGCAGTGGTTAGCACTGTCGCCTCACACCTCTGGGACCCGGGTTCGTGTCTCCGCCTGGGTCACATGTGTGTGGAGTTTGCATGTTCTCCCCATGTCGTTGTGGGGTTTCCTCTGGGTACTCCGGTTTCCCCCCACAGTCCAAAAACATGCTGGGGCTAATTGGAGTTGCTGAATTGCCCGTAGGTGTGTGTGTGTGTGAGTGGATGGTGTGTGAGTGTGCCCTGCGATGGGCTGGCCCCCCATCCTGGGTTGTTCCCTGCCTCGTGCCCATTGATTCTGGGATAGGCTCCGGACCCCCCGCGACCCAATAGGATAAGCGGTTTGGAAAATGGATGGATGGATAATTTCTATATGTGTGATAGAATCAAAAAATATTTTGTTTTACATATAAATCTTCACAAGGTGTATTACACATGGTATTCCCCAGACACCGCCACCCCAACAGATGCTTTGTTTGTTAAGACAATAGCTCAGAAAGTGGTTGATCGATCTTTTGCAGCTTTTACCAAGGTTTGTACAAGCCAAAATTAAATTTTGAAACGGATCCCTGCCACACCCTGCCCTCCTGAACCTCCCGTTTCCTCCCTAGTGTGGTATAACGTGCCATGCCTGTTCCGCGTTTGTTTTACCTCTCCTTCCTGCCCTTGTGTTACTCATTTCAGGTGCCTCTAGTTTGCTCCCTGCTTAGCCTTGTATAAATGTGCTTCTCAGTCCTGCCTTTAATGTTGCTGCTGCTGTTTGCCTGTGTGTTCTTCCCTGCTTATGATTCCCCCGTGATCCAGTTGTGATCCAGTTGTCTTCATATCATGTATTCACATTCCTCAGCTGAGAGTGAACAAAGTTCTGTGGAAAGTATCTGACTACAGATAGACTTTCACCCAGTTCTCTGCGGGAGCTCTGATTACAGAGTGACTCCCCGACTACTTCTGAAGCCCTTCCTTAAGTATCCAGACCAGGTGATGGCATGTTTCTGAAGACTGACTAATTTCGGTCAATGGTTAATTTTAGGGGCATTGCTGACCTTGGTTCTCAAGTCCCCAGCCAATCAGATCACTTTAGGGGGTGGTTGTAATTCCCTTGTTCTACCATGAGAGAATCTCTCTCAGTTTGGTGGGTTGAGCCGAAGTTTCTGTATTTCTCTTAGGAAAAGCTATACTGCCTTAAATCTGAGAGTATAATACTCCTCGTCTCATGCCTATTCAAACGAGACCAAACATGCGTGTATTTGTCCCTAACATCTATGTGTGCTGAGTTATCCTGTTTATAGTGGAAAAGGTGTCTGTGTCTGGAGGCTGACAGCTGTTGTTGCTGTGGATTGATTGTGGAACTCTGGTCACTCCGGGGGTGAAAGGTCTTGCTTTTTCTGTGCTGCTCCAGTTATTCCTATCCAGTCTCTCAGGAGCCGGCAGGCCTTTGCCTTCCTTAAAAGGGGTGGTTTGACGAGTTGAGTCCAGTCTTGCCTGGGCCAGCGGAGCTCTGAAATAGACTGATGCAGGCTGATCAGAGTTGGGGCCTGCAGGACCTATAAGTTTTATGTCCTTACAGAATGTAAGTGGCATCATACTAAACTAGTGGTGTTCGAACTAGCATGGAAAGAGGCTATGGGTAGCTACAAAAAGGCTCTTAGTGCCGCCAAATCATCTAGTATCTATCAGAACTAATTGAAATAAACAAAAATAATCCTAGATTCCTATTTACTATGGTGTCCAAGCTGACTAATAACCAGACCACTGGTTATTTTCCAGTGACGACTTTATGAAACTTTTTGACCAAAAATATGCTCAATTAAACAGAACATTTTGAATATTGAATATTGGTTAACCAGTCAGAACTGATGTACTTAATTTTATCTTCAAATTCATCTACTTGTATGCTAGAACCTGTTCCATCAAAATTATTCAGCGATGCTCCCAGCATTGATTGAACCGCTACTAGCAATAGTTAAACTAAAACATATAATCATATTACCCCAATTTTATCTTCACTGCACTGGCTGCCAGTTAGATTTCGTGTTGACTACAAAACACTGCTCTTAACCTATAAAGCTGTAAATGGTCTTGCACCGCAGTATGTGAGTGACCTCATTTGCGTTCCGAATCATACACTTAGATGACGAGATGGAGGTATTCTATCCGTACCCAGAATAAAGAACATTACCTTTGGGGGAAGAGCATTTGCTCATAAAGCACCACAGCTATGGAATAAACTTCCTATTAGTGTTCGGAACTCAGACACAATCTCTGCTTTTAAGTCAAGGCTTAAGATGTACCTCTTTCGCCAGTCTTTTGGATAGTTAAATCTTCTTTTCTAAGGTGAATGGGAAATCTGGAGGTTCATAGTTATTTGAGATTGAAGGGGAAAGGGGGGATTGGTGCTGTCGTCCTGCCACTCTCGCCGATCACTTAAGCTGTGGATGGGAGGTGGCTTGACGCCAAAACCTCTGTAAACCCTCATGCCTGTGCTTCCTTCCAGGTCACTCTTTTAGGCAGGCTGTCATAGTTGCTTTAGTCCTGCCGGTTAGGTGTAGGGCAATAACTCTTCTCCATCTTCTCTTTTTCGAGCTGATACCGAGCCGACTACACCGTGTGAACCCGCACCTGGACTCCTGGATATAACTACATGAAACCAACTGGGACTTTATAACTATATGAACTCTAATGAATGTCAATGTAAATGCAGTTTCATGCTCCTTGGTCGCCCAGAGGAGGATGGGGTCCCCTTCTGAGTCTAGGTTCCACTCAAGGTTTCTTCCTGCTAGAGGGAGTTTCCTTGCCACTGTCGCCTCAGGCTTGCTTGGTGGGGTTCTGGCCGGTTAAATGTAAAGTGCTTTGTGACAATGCATGTCGTTAAAAGCGCTATATAAATAAAATTGAATTGAATTGAAGTGCTTCCTCAGATTCATTTTTAAATGTTCTCCAGCTAATTTCCACTATGGCCACGAGTTCTAGTATTTTAAATTAATATTGAAATGGTCATTTGGGCTGAACAGCATCCCGACCTGTTAGAATCTTATATACCTGGATCATGTCCCCCCATAGTCTCCTTTGCTTGAGGCTAAACAGATTCAGCTCAGCGAACCTCTCCTCATAAGACATTCCTCTAAGTGCAGGAATCATTCTAGTCATCCTACGTTGCACCTTTTCCAAGGCAGCAATGTCCTTCTGAAGGTATGGTGACCAAACCTGCACACAGTATTCTAGGTGGGATCTTACCAAGGAATTATATAATCGTAGCATCACTTCTCTTGACTTACATCTCTAGGTGTGTGGAGTTTAATCCAACATCCTTTTGCCTTTTTTTAATGCTTCCCCACACTGGCAAGAGTGGGACATGGAAGTATCAACATACACACCGAGATCTTTCTCGTAATCAGCTACCTTTATTTCAGTGGAACCCATAAAATATCTGTACTTTACTATATTTACTATATTTCTGCTCCCTGCATGGATTACCTTATATTTATCTATGTTAAATTTCATCTGCCACGTATGAGCCCAGTCGCTAATTAAATCCAGATCCTGTTGTAGCCTCTCTGGACATGAGACATGATCTAACATCAATCAGAAGATACCACACCAGCAGATAATGATTTCTGGAATAGTAAAGTTAAAGGTTGGCTAATAATACCCCTCATCTCTTTTAAAACTATAGATAAGATGCCATCAGGGCCTTGCGATTTATTTATTTTGAGCTTAGCTAGGCTTTGTACCACATCAGCCTCAGTTATACATATATTGGTCATAGACATCGTTGTATTTGTACTAAATGGTGGTAAGCTATTCTACTGTGAACAGCCATTGTAAAATAATCATTAAACTCATTTATATCAATTTCATTTTCAATTATAAGGCCCTTACTATCCTGCAAATGAGTGATTTTCAGCTTTTAGAGCTCTTTCGGAGTTAAAATATTGGAAGAAACTTTTAACGTCATCCTTATAACTGTTATTAACTAAACCTGTAGACTTAGATACTCCTGCTTTATTTTGAAATCATTAGTTAATTTCCATTTGTGGAAGAAAGCCCTTTTGCTCCTGACTTTATTCTTAATTTTCGTAGTAAACCACCTGTGACATCGCGTGCTGGACGAACAGGCAGGAAGCGAGGAATCAAGGATCCGGGAAACGGAGAGTCGGGAATGAGGGTTTATTGATGAAAACAGGTACCAACAGCGAGAGATTTCAATGACAGGACTGGGGAAACAGACTTGAATGTGGACTAAATACACAGGACTACTCAAACTGACAGAAAACAGCTGGTTACAATCGGGGCAGCACACATGGTTAATGAGGGGGCGTGGCACACACGAGGATCGTACAAGCAGGTCATGACACCAGCTTGGTTGCAGTTTCCTAGATTTAGTTTTTCTGGAAACGGGTATGAAGTTCTTTTGCACTTGCAACAATGTGCTTTTAAAAAATTCCCATGCCTCTTCCACAGTATTGCTATTTAACTCCATCCGATTTACAGTTTCTAGTTTCAGTCTCATACCATTGAATTACCCTTCCTAACATTGTATACTTTTGTTTTGGACTTGGTTGAAGACTCAGGCAGCAGGAGTTGCCCCAACGTTGGTATGTCCTTATCCATAAGGGGGAGTAAACGTTCTGGTTTCCCGACCTTATAGATGAAGGAGTTGGGGGATGTTGCCAGTGACCTGCCGGATTCCAGGCAGAACAGGCCTCGCTATGCCACAGCCCTTCAGAGACTGGGCCTTCCGTGCAGAACCTCTGCATCCAAATTAGACCAGTTGTTTAACAAAACCCTAAAATGGGGTTATTTTTGACATGGAACGGGACTTTGATTCAACAACCCATTACTTAGTTGCGGCAAGTACCCAATATCAAGTATAGCTGCAAAGAATCTGCCAGAGATTTTCAGAGAAGTTCCCCAGATGCATGGACTGGACTAAGGTGCGTCAGATTAAACAGGAGCCTGGTAAATTCTGTGAGCCCCACGCCAAGTGACTGATGGAAACATACTCCAGCTACAGTGAGATGGACCCTCCAGCGGACCGAGAGTGGGATTCCCTCTGGGAGCGACAACTCGTGCAGTTGCTGGTGGATGAGCTGCAAACAGACATCAAGAAGGACTTCCAACCTCACAATCATTTACCAAACCACTTCAGGTAACTTGTAAAGATGTAGGTATTGGAGTATTCACACATTCATTTGCAGTGTCCACCTCCTGTCCGGTAAATTTGGCAGGACAAAATTTGAATAACCTATAGGCCAGACTCATGAATGCGGCTGAACGAGTAAAGGTAGAACAGGTGGCCAATCCTGTTATACAGTCCTAGTAGATTGAGAACCACCTGATTGCAACTGTAGTTGGAATCAAGGGCTGAGCAGCATGGTGGCCTGGGGGACAATTATGAAAACACAGACCCACTGATATCCTTAAAACCCACAATCAAAAGAGGAGTCAGGATGGCCAGTGACATGTGCTGGCTAAATGGGGACAACAAAGAGAGAACAGAACAAGGCAGGGAGGGATTCTGACACAGGTGCCATGCTACTTTGTTTAAATATGCTGTAATGTTTTAGTGCAAGCCTTAGACAATGGAATCTCTGAATGACGCCGCAGTCTGGCTCTTTCTGAAGGTCCTATACTGTAACCGTCCTGAGAAGTTGTTTGCATGCACTTGCTGCCTTGACACTTGTTGAAGTGCGTGTGCCCTGCTCGAGCAGTAAAGGGGAGATCACATGCAGAGCTGATTTTCTGTAGTTCCTTAGAATAAAAATAGAATATTCTCTTCAAATAGGAACACATGCTGCGTTTGATTATTTCACTCCAACTCGGACAAAAACGTCACGAAAAACATCACTTCCCATTAGAAACGCCTCTTTTATGACGTTAATGTCTGACAGAATCTTCTTGTCCGAGTTGCCCCTGTGACGTAATTTCAACATGGCGGCTTACACACTCAACATTAATTCTATTTTACAAATCCTTAAAAATGTTTATTTTGTTAAATTTATTATTATCCCATCCATCCATTTTCCAAACTGCTTATCCTACTGGGTCACGGGGGGTCCGGAGCCTATCCCGGAAGCAATGGGCACGAGGCTGGGAACAACCCAGGATGGGGGGCCAGCCCATCGCAGGGCACACTCACACACACCATGCACTCTCACATGCATTCCTACGGGCAATTTAGCAAGTCCAATTAGCCTCAGCATGTTTTTGGACTGTGGGGGGGAACCGGAGTACCCGGAGGAAACCCCACGACGACATGGGGAGAACATGCAAACTCCACACACATGTGACCCAGGCGGAGATTTGAACCTGGGTCCCAGAGGTGTGAGGCAACAGTGCTAACCAGTGCACGACCATACCGCCCATTTATTATTATTATTATTTATAATTATTAGTAATTATTAATGTAATTGCACGTGTTCGATTTAGAGAATACCATATTGTGACCGTAAACAGTATCCTAACATGCAATATCAGATTTTTACCAGACTTGTTAGTGTTTTTGGTTTGTTTGTAGTTTGTTTGCCTCTCGAAAAAAGAATATCGCTATGAATGTACTAAAATACTTTATAAAGCTTTTAATGTGGTTTGACTAGTTCCTGTTTCTTGTTTATTTGTCTGAAATAATAATCTTACTCCATAACTGCTAAAATATAAAGCAACAACACAGCAGCGTATTCATGGAGGCAGCCATGTTTGTTCCGAGTTGTGCTAGCTTGAACGGGAGATTGTTGGATGTGATGTCACCCAATTTGGAATTTCCAAGTTCCGAGAGAAAAACGAACGCACCACAAGACTCTGGCTGGAAATTTCTACAATAGAGCCATTTAGTTATTTCTAGAAAAATATTTAGAGCCAATGACCTGATGTCATTGTAACACAGGTCACTGTCCGTGGTGCTGAATTCTCTACTTGATGGGCTGGTGCTGAATGAATATGACAGCTGGCCAACATGTCTGTGTGCTTCCACTGACTGGCACCCAGACATATAATGACTTTTAACAATGAGGAGGGAAACGTCCAGACAGGAAATTAGTCAACAGTAATTAGTAATCACATATAGTTCTCATTTATCATGATGTAAAATTCAAAAACCTTTTTTTTATTATTAAGGGATAAATGTAATTGAGTTTTAATGTATCCTTTCCGCTCTTAAAATCGCAAATTATTTCTGACTATTAATCTGCACATTTTAATAATTTCATTAATATTACCTAATTGGTTTGTCTTTTTTATTAAATTTTAAAACTAGCTGTACAATTGTTGATGTTGTTGCTGTTCTGAATGTCATTGGCCTGTTGCCTTACGTCTGTCTAAACATGAGTGAGGGGATGGATGCACTATTCTATGGGGGCCTCTGTAGAGAATAAATGATCCTAATTTTATATTGAGAGAGATGGTTAATTCCTTTTTAATCCATACTGCGTTCAGAGCCCCTGTTCTGCCGTTGATCACTGCTGCATATCATCCCCAAACCAATGGCCTGGATGAGAAAACGAATGATGACATAAAATGGTAAGTCTGTTTTTGAGGTTGTTTTAGAACTGTGTGAGACAGGCTCTATTCTTTTAACATTACATCAGGAATTACTGATATTATTGACAATCAATCCCTTAATATACAGTATCTCACAAAAGTGAGTACACCCCACACATTTTTGTAAATATTTTATTATATCTTTTCAAGGGACAACGTTTAAAGATATGAAACTCTGATAGAATGTAAAGTAATCAGTGTACAGCTTGTATAATGGTTGTAAATTTGATGTCCCCTCAAAATAACTCAACACACAGCCATTAATGTCTGAACTGCTGGCAACAAAAGTGAGATTAAAAATGATTTGTGGCAAGATCGGATCATGTGTGTTGAAGAGTTTCTTATGACTGACAAGTAGTTATTTAAAAACATATCTTGAAACAGCAAATTACATTGTTCTTAATGCTTTTAGAAAATGACTCTTTATAATGATCTGTGAATAATAATAATTTGCTATGAATGTTTTTCCACTTCAGCTTTCCACAATTATTCTTCCCGATGAGAAAAGCTACGGCACGTTTTTTGATGAAAAAATTAAAGTAGTTGAGACAATAAGCAAACAACAGCTGAAAACATCTCCTAGTAACAGGAAAAACAGAAGCAGGCATGTGGTAAACGAATACAAAAGAGGTACCAAAACACAGTTTATCATGTTGGAGATGAGGCGCTTCTGTTCAACATGAGGAAGCGGGGACGGAAAGGAGGAAGAACGGAACCGGATTTTACCGGACCTTATGTCATCCAGGCAATATGTGGCAAGCTGGTTACACTGTCTAATTCTGAAGGGGCAACTTTAAAGAACAAATACAATGTAAACCACATACAGAAGGAGCCAAACTGATGTCCCAAGTCAGGAATCACACAAGGTGCCAGAAGAGTATAAGACCAGTAAACCTCCCTCTAGCGCAGAGCTTCTGACAATCGAGAAGGATGCTGACAGTTGAAAAAAAAACTCATGTCTGTGTGTTATGAAAGAATATCAATAAATGTTTCCGAAAGGGGATGACTCATTTGGTAAATTATTTACGGCTTATGTTATGGCTGCCAATTTACAGTCTTTACTGAAGTCTGACTTCTTTTGAGTCACCTTTAATATAGATTGGACACTCTCTATGCAATGTGCAATACTTTACATAGATGGTAAATGTTTACCTGCTTGCACAGATGGATGATTAGGTAATTAGTGTAAGTGTGTGTGTGTGTTCAATCGCATGTATGTCCAAGGTCCATAGTAAATAATATACACTGATCAAGAGATGCCCGAAAGTGGATAAAAGAGGACATTAGTGGGTGCATCACTTAGTGTAACGCGTGCAGGAAAATGAGCAGGACTGCAAGCCATATAATGACCCTTGTCTAGCTCTTAATACAGTATGCATACAGTGATGTATCTACAATGGACAGCTACTATGAGCAGATAGCACAGTACAGGTGCTTATAAGATCTGTATGCTGTTTCCATCCATCCATCCATTGTCCAAACCGCTTATCCTACTGGGTCGTGGGGGGTCTGGAGCCTATCCCGGAAGCAATGGGCACGAGGCAGGGAACAACCCAGGATGGGGAGCCAGCCCCTCACAGGGCACACTCACACACTATTCACTCATACATGCATACCTACGGGCAATTTAGTAACTCCAGTTAGCCTCAGCATCCATCCATCCATCCATTGTCCAAACCGCTTATCCTACTGGGTCACAGGGGGTCCGGAGTCTATCCCGGAATCAATGGGCACGAGGCAGGGAAGAACCCAGGATGGGGGGGCCAGCCCATCACAGCTCACACTCACACACCATTCACTCACACATGCACACCTACGGGCAATTCAGCAACTCCAATTAGCCTCAGCATGTTTTTGGACTGTGGGGGGAAACCGGAGTACCCGGAGGGAAACCCCACGACGACACGGGGAGAACATGCAAACTCCACACCCATGTGACCCAGGCAGAGACTCGATACCCGGGTCCCAGAGGATGTGAGGCAACAGTGCTAACCACTGCACCACCATGCCGCCCCCTGTATGCTATTTCATTCTATAAAAAGAAACTTACTGTACTGTACAATAAAGTATTTCACCACTGCTTCTTCCTCAGCTCCCACTGTTTGCTAGCACATGCATCTTTTGATTTCTTAGTGCAATCTGTGCTTTATTTTTTTTTTGTGAAATGTAAGTGCTGTATCTGTTTATTAAGTGCTGTGGTTTAATATGTACATTATTATTTCAGTACTGTGTATACTGTCCTTAATGTCTTGCCTCTCTCGTATAACTTGAGATACGCCCAAATTGACTTGCAACAAGTGGTCCTGGTTCCAAATGCGGAAGGCGATGGATACCTGTATTTTATATGCTGTAGTGTGCTGGGTGTCAGACATTGCAATGCACCTTGCTTTGATCTTGACCTGTTAGATCAGAGGGAGGTAATCTTATCCAGAAAGGGCCACTGTGTATGATGGTTTTCACTGCAACTCTCTGAACAGCGAACCTAACAGTTATCCCAATACCTTGATCTTGCTAGCATATTTAAATGTGTACCTATTCAGGAATAGAGTGGTGAAGGCATTCAGAGGAGGACTGATGATTATCAGAGGGAACAAAGGGGCTGGGTACTTGTCAGTATCCAGTAGAACCACCAGACTCCTACACTGAATGGTTCTGGATGTGGCACAGACGTTAATCCCTCTGTATTAGGGGATCCGTCTCCAGTTTGTACTCTTCTAGTTAATAGGTAGATTATCAGGCAGTTTTTCACCCTAGTCCAGTACTCATTGACAGCCTAATACACCGTGTTTCAGTTTGTCTTGATAGTCAATACATGTCACAGGATGTACATTACTCTGATGGGCAGGCCCTCTTACATATGATGGAAATTGCAATACCTACTTTTGGCCACGAGATGGCAGCAAGAAAATAGAAAAATTATTTTCCCACGGTCTACTAGCAGCTTTTAGATGTTAATTCTTCATAAAAATAATTTGACTTGATCCAATGTATTTTTAATACAAACAATTACCACACAAAGCTGCTAGTTTCCTCCGGTTTCCCCCCACAGTCCAAAAA
Source organism: Brienomyrus brachyistius (assembly GCF_023856365.1). NCBI lineage: Eukaryota > Metazoa > Chordata > Actinopteri > Osteoglossiformes > Mormyridae > Brienomyrus > Brienomyrus brachyistius. Next base: position 45,593 of record NW_026043097.1, on the reverse strand, counting down.
CATGCTGAGGCTAATTGGAGTAGCTAAATTTACCGTAGGTGTGCATGTGTGAGTGAATGGTGTGTGAGTGTGAGCTGTGATGGGCTGGCCCCCCATCCTGGGTTCTTCCCTGCCTCGTGCCCATTGATTCCGGGATAGACTCCGGACCCCCTGTGACCCAGTAGGATAAGCGGTTTTGGACAATGGATGGATGGAAATAGCATACAGATTAAGCACCTGTACTGTGCTATCTGCTTATAGTAGCTGTCCATTGTAGATACATCACTGTATGCATACTGTATTAAGAGCTAGATAAGGACAGTGGGTCATTATATGGCTTGCAGTCCTGCTCATTTTCCTGCACCCGTTACACTAAGTGATACACCCACTAATGTCCTCTTTCATCCACTTTCAGGCATCTCTTGATCAGTGTATATTACTTACTATGGACCTTGGACATACATGCGATTGGACACACACACACACACACACACACTTACACTAATTACCTAATCAACCATCTGTGCAAGCAAGTAAACATGTACCATCTATATAAGTATTGTACATTGCATAGAGAGTGTCCAATCTATATTAAAGGTGACTCGAAAGAAGTCAGACTTTAGTAAAGACTGTAAATTTCTCAGCCATAACATAAGCCGTAAATAATTACCAAATGAGTCATCCCCTTTCGGAAACATTTATTGATATTCTTTCATAACACACAGACATGAGTTTTTTTTCAACTGTCAGCATCCGATCCAAACGGGATTCCCATTTCCTTTCTGTGGGATCCAACAGAACACGGGCTGACCATCAGTCAACATGTCTTCAACCATGCAGGACAGGACCCAGTCCAGGCCAAACCTCACGGTGCTGGTGTTAATAAAAAAAATGTAAGGAACATGCAGCTGCAGCTCACACACAAACACAGTCCACAGCATCCAGAAAAAGGTCAGGCCTTTTTCTTCTTTAGCTGACTCCGCCCAGACCTCGCCCCCTTTCTGGGCGCCTCGCACTATGCCTTTGAACTGGCCCTGCAGCTTGGCCCGTTTCCTGTTTCCCAATGCAAGTCATAAGATTCACCCGTAAATGATATTTTGAATCGGAAACGATATTTATTACTATTGTTTAGATTAAATATATAACGGTTTAATGATTGAATATAACTTGATATTGTTGTTTGTGTTGTTTAGTTTGAGGTTCTAGTTTCTGTCTTTTATCCGCTTTCGTTTCAGTAGGCAGCTGGTTCATCCCAGGCTCAGGGTCTCTCTGCTCTTCATCAAACCCACACCCCCAGTTTGGGAGCACCCTCTCCCTCTCCTCCCCCCACGGCTGTGACTGTTACTCCTCCTTGAGGAGTAACTGCTCCGCCCCCTATCCCAGCCCCTATACCCACAGGAGTGCATCACCCAGTGAGCCGCCGCCCTGCCTGTCCCCTCACACAAGCACACACTGAAATCATGGTCCTAAGCTCTCTGTGTGGGTCACCACGATAGTACAGCACACCGACGATTACCCTCTGACTGAATCAGAATCAGCTTTATTGGCCAAGTATGTTCACACATATTGGGAATAGTTAGGACATTTAATCAAAATAATTAAGACAAGACATAAACATACAGTTCTGTTGATATGCGACGCATATAACCTCTGCATTCACAGCACTGCTTCAGTTATCGAAGAGCAAATTTCCAAAACTCACTCAGTCCGATAACCTAAAGTAATAAGTCATAATCCTCTTCATACGTTGCAGTAATGGGAATGAAATCTCACTCAGTGTTTTCATGTAATGGAGCAATGGAATTTCGTGAAATTTCCAAAAGTCCACAGAAATATTTAGAAAAACATTCCTGCAGACTGAGTTTTTGATATTTGCTTTTCAATTAACACAATTTTCTTCAGTCTGAGGTTTAACAGAATTCAGCCATATGCTGTTCAAAAAAAACTACACAGAACAAAAACAGAATGGACTTTACATCTGTCTGAAAGGAAAGTTGACACAGGCTGCAGCAGTGAACCAAATCAATCAATGTATTAAAGTTAGGCATTAAGTAACTGGAGGCAGTATATACATAACATGATAACATGCCTTTTCTGTATTGACCATATTAAGGACGCTGTAACACTGCCCACCACATACCTGCTTCATTTATTGTTTTATACTTGCAGCTGCTTATTCAGACAGCTCGTCTACCTGTCTGTCCATGTTGCCCTCCCATGACAACTGGTCCAGCCTACAGGTGCCGTCCCATTCCGGCATGTTACCCATGAGTCATAGCGGGCACCTCCGGGAGCAGCTCCAGGTGAGCCCGTGCCTCCCCTCCCCCACCTGTCCCCATGCTGAGTCTCGGGCCCCCGTCTTCCCTCTTGTTCTCGCCTATACCCACATCCTGGCCTGTGTCTGCATCGTCTCACCTCGTTAACAGGACTTTCGCCTTCTTCTGTCCTGATCCATTCAGGCCCATCATTCTGGGACATGCTTTGATTTATTTCGCCATAGTTACTCTTTGTTTTCCTTTGTACTTGCACTCTACAAGTAAAATGAATAAAAAATAGGCATTATTTTGATATTGTTTTAGTACAGTGACACTAGTATATTTGTTGTTGTTTCCAGGCAACACTGCATGCTGATTTAACGTCTTTCCTTAATCTCCACCCCATTGCTCACACACAGCCAGTATCCCAGTTTGTGGTCAATGAGCTCCTCCTCACTCACCCCAGTCTCCTAGTCCAGTGGAATGTCCAACAGCTTGGGCTCTCAGTTCCTGCGTGTCATGCCCGGCTCGTCCGCTCCTCCTGTGTGCCACGCCCCCTGATTACCCACGTGTTTTCTCCCGTTTTGTACCCAGCTGTATCTAGTTAATTTGCTCAGTCCTGTGTATTTCAGTCCGTGTCTTACCTGAGTCCAGTGTCTGTCATTGATGTTTGTATGCGTGAGATGTTTCCCCGTCCGCGCTTCCTAATTAAACTCCCGTTTTTGCCTGTCCGCTTGCTCCTTGCACGCCTTGCCCGCACGATCGCCTGCCTGCTTGTACCCGATCGTGACACTGCGCAGCTCTACAACTCATTACCCAGGGCTCTCGCACCCGGCCACAGTGCCCCTCTCAGGCTCCCCGCTGTATGACAGCACTGCCCCATCGGAAGTTCATGAAGCCTCACAGTACGACGCCTCTCCCCACGCGCGCTTAGCCACCACCGGGACTCCCTCACCTCCTCCTTCCCTGTAGGGCGGCGCACTTCCATTATTATTACAGTTTCTACTGTCACTCTGTTGCTTTTCCTGGTGCTGGACTTTTGACAGATAAATACATTATTTGTTGCATTCAGTGACAAAAGATTGGTCTGTTTAACACCCTCAGTCTCCACCCTATGAGCCCCTTGTTGGCGGCAGAATCAGGAAGATGTCGGAGAAAGCAGAGGTAAAGTGAATAGTCACCTCGACAATAATGTGGAAACCGCTAATGGTGATCATGCCTGTGTGGGTGAAATGGATCACCACAGTATAAGCGGATGATGATTATAGACGATTTTTCCCTTTTTCTTTATGTCTGTTTACCATCTAATAGGCATTTTTTTTCTTTGGGATGCGTCTAGGTCAGATACGACCAAAATATTTTTCTCATTTCAGAAGTGAAAAAAAAATATTGCTCTCAGATTCTGTTCAGTTGTAGTTTTTTAAAATAATGTACCTTGATTTGTGTTTGTTTAAAATGCCATTACCTGTTGCTTACTGGGGCCGCTGAAAATGTCTGGCCCAGCTAAATTTTCTTGGTTTAAAAATCTGGCCCAACTACTTTCCAGACCTGGACTAGCCCTACTGAATCATACACTAATGTTATTCTGTTATGTGGGCTGTTGTGATAGGGGAGATTTGCTGGATGCTGCACGACGGGTGGTGTCCCTGCTGCAGAATGCCTGTCTGAAGCAGCACCTAGAGACAGTGAGGGTTGTTGTCATCACCTTAATATTGTATATACGCAATCTGTTATTTCTTAACTAATATAATTGTAAGGTATTCTTCTAATATATTGTGCACAGCCAACAAAAAAGAGAAAAATGCAAAACCAAAGGAAGGCTTTCTTTTCTCTTAAAAGTCTTTTTTCTAAACCAACTGAGAGTCAGTTAGAGGGGTGTTCATTATCAGTATTGTTGCTGGCATTTCTGAAAATGTGCCAATTTTAGTCAAGTGGCTACTTTTCAAATGCAGTCCCTGGCCAAGATGAAGAAAGTTCATGAAGACTACATGATAATATTAAGCACTGACATAACAAACAACATTTTTTACATGCAAAATATACAGGAAATATACACTGCAACAGGCTAGGATAGACAAATAACCAAATACACTTGCAAGCCTGACCACTTTAGACCCCAGATTAGAAAATTGGTGAATGAGCATATATTTTTTCCAAGTTTTGTTTTGCTTTCAAGTTCTCACAAATAAAAAAAAAAAAAGATTTTCCCACTATAGCCAGATCCAGTTTCTGTGGGGGGCGGGGGGGGGGGGTGACAATTTGTAGTAATAACTATTTCCTGCTGAAAACCACTGGTAAACTATCCACATGTCTCTGAATATCTGTGAGTCCCGAGACCTCCATGACAGATAGATATAAGTTGCTAGTGTTGATCGGCAGGAAATCTTCTCCAAAGCCCCACCACCACCTCACACCAATCCACCCAGGGTTTACTCCAAATAATTTGCTGGTAATACAAACCGGATCAACTTGTGGTTTGTGTCCACGTGTACTAGAGACAAAGGCCCTGGTACATTCTGCGTACAACACAGCCAAGACTTGACAACCTTTATATGATGCGCATGGAATCAACCCTATGCATGGAGGCTGCAACTCTTCTCCACCGAACCCTGTAGCCCCATTGACTGCAGCCTGCATTGACTATCCTGTAGCCTGCATTTGGTAGATCATTCTTGACAGAAGAAACCAAATTGTCAAGTTCCCTAACACAGAGCTCATACTCTTTTATTCTTCTTAAGATTGTTCTTCTTGAAAACACCCATCAGTGTGGCTATGCAAGGCACAGGAAGTTGAGTATGGAGCATTTCTTTCAAACATTGTTCTTCAATCAAAATCTTGGGTCGTCTATTGGTGGCAGCGACTTCCTGTGTGACACATGGGGCTGGACGTTCCAGATGTGCCCTCACAAGGTCAAAGAGCTCTTGCAAAGCCAGGGTGATAGCAGGAGGTACTTCAATGTGATTAGACAGGGCCTGCAGAAGATACAGCTCCTGATGACAAAGGAACTCCAGGTAATCCAAATTTAGTGGAGTCGCGCTGAATCCTATTTCTATTTTATGCAGAAGACTTTCGAGAAGGTGGTATCTGAGCTGTTCACAGAACAAATTATAGTTAATGAGGTGTCAAGATCTTGTCTCTGATCCACACACTAGGCCTACCATTCAAAAGTTTTAATTATGAAAATGAAATTGTTTTTGTTTTGTGAGGTGCTTGTTCATGTATGATGATGTAGTGGCTGCTCTGTTTGACCGTGGTAAACCTTTTCACAAACAATATAAGTGAAGAAGTATGACATTAGATCTAAGGACCAGAGTATAATAAAGTTAAATAAAATCCATCAAAAACACTTACTCAGTGGAGATTCCAATGTAGTAGGCAGACAACTTTATGGCTTTAATAATGAGTGTATTTAGCAGCTACAAGGACAAAAGATATTATAAACCTCTCCATTTTAATGCTAATTTAATAAACATTAACAGATAGCACTTAAGGTGGTTTCGCCTATAGTCTGCTAACACTAACCCGAGAACTAATATCTGAGGAGCGTTCTTCCAGGATTTGAATTTATTAAATTGGCTTTGTGATGTTGTATTAAGAAATTTTATTCACAATGCAATTTACCGTACATTGGCCCATTCTTTTATATACGGTAAGACGAAGCGGGAAATTCGAGCGAGCGAGTGCTGTGCAGACGCGAGCGCGTAGAGGGATGGGTTTTCAGCACTCGAGCACACGCACGCGCGTGGTTCGACTTTTGGCCCTAATTAACGGCGAGCGAGTGAGTGAGTGCTGTGCAATCGCGAGCGCGTAGAGAGCATGGATTTTCTGTTTTTATGCGCACGACTTTTGCACTAATTTAACGCCATAGAAATGTGTGTTTAAAAGGGGAGGAGATCGGGTTGCAGCGCTGGTGTGAGCGGTTTCTCCGGGCAGTTCGCTCGAGGCTAACGTGGCTTTGGGAACGTGGTGTACCCGTCACCCATGCCAGGGAAGAAATCAAACCGAAATGCTAGGAATATGGACTTCATCTTACGTCAAGCGTTTTCCCCTCCATTGACGCCCATAAAGAAAAGGCTTAAAGTCCATATTCCTAGCATTTCGGTTTTGATTTCTTGTCAGGTAAGTCTTATGGCCAGATACATTCGCGAGAAATTTGGTGATTTGTGGTGACTGTTTTAATACATTAAGTTGCGTTACGCATTTTCACATTAAGCGTTTTAGAATGTCCCGTGGCAGGTATCCCCTTCTATTGCCCTAGGGAGGGTTGTAACCCTCGTCTGTATATTAATAAAGAATAATCCTTCTATTCCTGTCTCATGTATCTGGACCTCCCCAGCAATTTAACGAAATTTGGTGGCAGCGGTTACAAGTGAACCCGTTTAAGTTTAGCGCTCATACTTCCGTCCATATGTTTAAGACCCACCTTGGCTGACTTAGCTGACATGTCCTGATTTCATAATCTTCAAATTTGTAATCTTTTCTCCTTCATCTAACTCCATGTTTTTAACTTCTTGTCATTTTCTTGCCGTTTGACTCATAGAAAATTATCAGACTTAAATGACACGTCAGCCTGTGCAGACAGCGATTTCAATGTTTTAATAAATTGGCCAGCAGGTGGGGGCAGTGCTCAATTTCATTAATGCCATTCAGAAAACTTTCAGGCTTTATGTCTTAATGAACAGCCTAGAAAAGGACAAAGCATTATATTACTGATGCATACAGCAGATCCCCAACTCAGGCTGTGTTGCATATTCTTAACAGTGCTACAGTATGTTCACACAGCCAGTACAAACAAACTTGCAAGATCTAGACCAGGGGTCACCAACCTTTTTAAAACGGAGAGCTACTTCACGGGTACTGAGCCATACGAAGTTTGATATCAGTTTTAAACGCCCCTCCTAAACATGTCTAAACTTCATGCATGATAAACATGTTTTAAATGCTTTTTTATATTCAATTTCAAATCTATATAAATGCAAATGTGATAGATTAGAAACAGGACAAAATAAAATTTTAGATGATGTTCGCTGGTGAGTTGTGCTATTTTATAGAACAGGTCCACGGGCAACTCATGTGGTCATTGGGGGCATCCTTGGGGCACCATGTTGGTGACCCCCGTTATCTAGACCTACCACATCAGGTAGGAAGGTGCCTATTTCTACCAACTATTCAGACCATCAGACCCAAACCATACATTCAGTCATGCACAGGCACTCCACCAGAGGGCTCTACATTCTGTCCTACATCTGCTCACCTGTTAGACCCACACTCAGTCTCCATCCTGATTTCTACCTACTACTCGGACTATCTCACCAAAACCAGTCCTGTGGCCTGTTCTATGAAGCGGGGTTACTGGCTTATTGGGGAAACTTGTCGGATTTCTTGATCGGGACCTTCAACTGCTCTGCCATAGAGAGCATCCTAACATGCTGCTTACGGTCTGGTATGCGGGCTGCTGGTGGCCTCCTACCGCTCTGCCATAGAGAGCATCCTAACATACGGCCTTACGGTGTGGTATTCGGGCTGCTGGTGGCCTCTATGACTTTTTTTGTAGACAGTCCATCTGTGTGGTGCTGTTTGCACGAATTGTTTTGGGAAATGCACTTACAGTTTTGCAGATGTTAAGGGTGATTCCAGAAATGCATCAAAGCAACTGAGGAACTGCAATGTCACTGTACAGTTACTTATAATGGGCGCCAATGTAATGTGTAGAGTGGCAAATAAACTGATTCACCATTTACTCTCATGTACATCACTTAAAATGCTTGTTTTAAATGCAAATGTGTGAATGTAAATCTAAGCAGTAAGCTACAATTTACATTCTGTTTGCATGGTGAAAGAACATTTAATCTGCCTTTTAAGTGTGATTAGAATATCTAATGCCTGTGTGCTTGTAATAAGATGGTCGCTGGTTCAAACCCAGCCACAGCACATCTCTGCGTCCTTGAGCGAGGCCCTTAACCCCCAGCTCACTGGGCATCACTATGGGTGGCTGCCCCTTCGCAGACAACTTACTCTGTTTACTCTAAAAAAAGAGAGCAAGTTGAGAGAGAAGTTAAGACAATTTCTCCACAGGGACCAATAAAGTATCAATTATATTACTGTATGAGAGACTGTCTAATATCAGATAGATAACAGACTCATACTGTGCTGAGCTTGTCTGAGAGAGATGATTAGCAAATGCTCTCCCACAGTATCTCAGCACTCTGTACAAAGAACTTTATATGCTCAGTATCTGCTCCTGTTTATCTAATTGTTCTCATTTTAACTGGATGTTAAGGAGTAAATTAATAAACGTCATGTAAGTGCACATTAAAATGCTTTTTCACTGTTACTTAAGTTCCCATGTGAACAGCCAATCAGATCAGCCTGATGTGTGTCTCTCTGTTTCCTCTCTGTTTCCTGCCCTTTCATCCCGACCACGACCATGATCTCTCACTTAGCAGCAGAGCAGTTTATTCTAAACAGTGGAAGCACAAAAATGTTCAGACTCTTTGGTCTTCTCATTTTCATTAGTAAGGCCCTATAATATAAATTATTTTGGGATTTTAATATTTTCATTTATCTGTATGATGTGATCAGTGAATTTGGCCATTTAATCTGCATCATAGTTAATAGTTATTTAGATTACTATTATATGTCTTATTTGATTATGATTTTTTTTTGTTTTTCTGTTTTTGCAGACACTGCACTGACTACAGATGTTGTTCAGCCCAGGTCACCTGATGAGGGTTCAGCTTGGAGACAGTGTGACCCTGACATGCTTCTGTCAAGGAGAAACAACTTTTGTTACTTTGTTTAAGCAAGCTGTTGGTCGGAAGCCCCAGCCCATGGCGAAAGCACTTCTCTACGTACCTGGTGAATTTTACAAGGAATATAAAAGCATAAAACGTTACTCCTTACTGAATGCAGAGGGGAGTTTTAACCTCACTATTTCTAACGTGGAGCCGTCAGATTCTGCAGTGTATTATTGTGCTGCTGTGTTTCTTCATGAGGGTCACCTTCGGGAATGGAACCTTTGTCATAATCACAGGTAAATGAGATTCCAACTATTTTCATATTTGCTTTATTATAATGTCAGTAAGATTATTCCCTGCAAAATAATTTTGACAGTTTAGTTGTTTGTCAATATAAAATTAGCAAAGATACCTTATTGTCTGCTTTGTTCCATAAATGTTTTTCTAAACATCAAACAAAAAATCATTCATTATTATTATTATTATTATTATTATACAATTTGTTGCATTTTGCTTATTCATTATTATTATTATTATTATTATTATTATACAATTTGTTGCATTTTGCTTGCTGTCAGCCAAAAGCCTAACCTTCTCTTTATACAGATGTTAATGTTACACATTGCAGCCTCTTTAAAACAAATAACATAAAAAAATGTTTGAGTTGTTATATACAGTATAGGACTGTGCAAAAATCTTAAGCAACAAAAGAAAATTATTTTTGACGTTATTTATCTGAGCAGTCAGTGTGTATTCACTCTGAAAAAAAAAATGCATGATTTAACATATGAACTAGGGATGTGCACCATTCAGAACTGATTTGAGAATGAAATTCTCAAATACGTATCCTAAAATTCAGGATTTTGAATACATATATGAACTTGAATTTCAGTTCATTTTGTTAATCTGAATTACATTTGAATTGTGGTTGAAAACAGGTTGTGGCATTGAAATTTATATTTGAATTTAAAGAAGAAGAACGAAAAAGGGTTTGGATTCAAATTCAAGTTCATATACGTACTGTAGGTGTAGCTTTTAACTAAAATATGAACTTTAATTTAAATATGAATTATACATAAACACATTAACATTGTTATACATCATTGTTATAAAAATGTCGTTTTGTAAAGAATGAAAATAATGCAACATTTGAAGTGTCACCTAAAATAATAATTATACTGTCATTTTGTGCACCATGGTGGATCTGCTCATAGGAAGAGCTGAGTGTCTCTCCTTAAAAGTCAGTGTTGGCTGCAGTGACGGCAGTTTCTAACCTAAGAAACGTCCCCAAACACTTTTCCTGCATCAAAAGTCAAACTAGTCCCTATTCCTGCCATGAAAGGTTCACATAATGTCACCGATACCTGATCACCAACCATGTTTATCAGAGGATGCCAACCCTTTGGCTGCAGCTTTCTCTGCACACGCTGAGAGAGTCTTCAGTGTAGCAGGAAAAGATTTCAGGCCAGAAGATTGCAAATTAAATCATGAAACCTTTGAAGATATTATGCTGAATAAATGTAATAATAATGAAAAATTAGCAATGTGTATTGGAATAAAGCATAATTGTATTTGCCATGACGTTTTGCTTTTCGCTGTAGTGCTATGGTTGAACGGAAAAACTTACTTTTGTGTGCATAAGAAAATAAATAGGAGGAACTACGAAACCAAGTAATTCCTTTTACTATGTATACTTTTTCTTTAATGTTAAAAGATAGACAAACTAGTAATGGGCAAACAGCTCTTCGGCTCTTGAATTAAATTATGCAGGTACTACAGCAAAATGCTCAAAAATACCAAAACACATCAAGAGCTAAATATGCAAAAACAATAAATACCTTCCTGTGGAAAAGGGGCAACATAAACCAAATGTAAAGTCACGAAAATCATGAAAATATAAAGTACACTTTACACACTTCATTTCTTTGAATTGAAATTAATTATATTCATCTACCTTCATACATTAATACAAGACATTATATGATTATAATGTTTGTTATTATCATATAATTTTTATTTAGGTATTATGTAGGTGCAGTTAATGTATAGTGTTACCTGATATATACTAATAAGCAGTAATACAATAAAAAGAGAGAAGAATGTCAGCTGTTCTCCAAGAAGTTACTGATTTCTTGGATGGCTAGAAGAACATCGATTCAGTTCCCAAAAATCTGTAAGAACAATTTTTGAGGATCTGTATTTTCCATTGTTATTCTCAAAGGGCTGTCATCATGACTATTTTGCTTTTCAGGTAAAGACTCCAACAGCAGGACTGTGGTACAGCAGCCTGTGTCTGACACATTGCAGCCAGGAGACTCTGTGAGCCTGCAGTGTACGATAGAGACTGGGAGCTGTGCAGGAGAACACAGTGTTTACTGGTTCAGACATGGATCAGGAGAATCCCTTCCTGGAGTCATTTACAGCCATGGAAACAGCAGTGATGAGTGTGAGAAGAGCCCTGAGGCTGGATCTCCTACACGGAGCTGCGTCTACAGCCTCCCCAAGGGGAACCTCAGCCTCTCCGATGCTGGGACTTACTACTGCGCTGTGGCCATGTGTGGGGAGATGCTGTTTGGGAACGGCACATAGCTGGATATAGATGGTAACACCCAGTGTGGGGAGATGCTGTTTGGGAACGGCACACAGCTGGATATAGATGGTAGCACCCAGTGTGGAGAGTATATCTGCTTCAAAGTTTTATTTAGCTTATTCTGCTATTAAGACATTATTTCTTTTTTTAATGTAATGAATTTTCTAATTTAAGTGCTTAAATTAAATTACACAGATGTTAATTTAATAATTATCCATCCATCCATCCATTTTCCAAACCGCTTATCCTATTGGGTCGCGGGGGGTCCGGAGCCTAATTTAATAATTATTTCAAATATTAATATCCATCCATCCATCCATTTTCCAAACCGCTTATCCTATTGGGTCGCGGGGGGTCCGGAGCCTAATTTAATAATTATTTCAAATATTAATATAAATTGTTAAAATGCAAAATACTAGAAGTTCATGTTAAAAATGGACTATTTACAAAACAACTGCTGTAATGTGTTATCGATTTGATCTTTAACTAATGTAATGTAAGCAAATGGGAAATGTGTCTCTATATCATTATGCTGAAATCTATCTCTTTGTTACAGGCTTTCAGAAGCTGCTGGATCCTCTTCACTCTGGCTTGCTGATAGTTTTATCTTGCAGCATTATTCTGAACGTTGCTCTCATTTGTATAAGATGTAAACTGACCTGTACACACTGTGCAGGTACGCTGCCCGGCTTTATGCACTCAGAAGGACAAAATGTAGATTTTAACAAATTATAGAAATATAAAATTGTTTTATGATAGATAACATTTTCATATTAAAACCACTCTTGCAGGTAATACAGTTTTTAAAATCCATTATTAAATCTCACCTTATTTATATAAACCTTTTTGTACTGTAAGATTTACATTTTTGTATTATATCTTTCATATTTTGCAAAATCTATTGAAATATACATGTTGCAATAAGTTGCATATCAATAACTTTTATTACCAAGATCTCCTTTATAGCAATTTTATTATATATGATATATGAGAACAAATGACACGTATCCAAACATGCACACTTAAATTGACAGAAGTCATTTTTACTTTCATTTTTGAGACAAAAAGGATGTTGATTGCTTGAAAATTCGGAATGTTATCTGACCACGGTATGATACCGTGCGAAATTAAATAATATATTGATGTGTTATATATTTTAAACAGATGAAAAGAACAGTGATATATCAAAAGTGGAATGGTCACGCAAGCAAGTATGTAATAATATTTCAAATTACAAATCGTCAGTAAAACAAATGAACCTCAGACTGATTTCCATCCTGGGATCAGCATTTTAAGTGCTATTTGTGAAAATAGGTAATAGCAAACCGATTTGATCCATCCAATTCTGCCATCTTTGTCTCCACAGTGCCATGACGAGGACACACTGAATTACGCTGCCCTGAACCTTAAGAAGCCAAAACCCAGGAGACAGAAGAAAGACGGGAATAATGACACTCTGTATTCTGACCTCCGCTACAGAGATTATGAATAAAGATGCTTCTCATTCATGTCAGTCACACAGAGTGTTCAGGGGTGTAGCTTTAATAATGTTCAGAGGAGGGCAGGGGAGCCAGTGCTTCTGAGACTGAATCACGGGATTTTACGGAGCACCGGTGCTGAGTTTGGTGTCAGTGTGTTTTGGGGCGCATTTTTACTGGAAGTGCAAATGTTCAAGCCAGACTGGGGGCTGAGGGAGGGGGAGAGGGGAGCCACAGAGATTATTTCTTCATGGCATGGGGGGGAATAAGCGGCTTTAATGTTGTGGAAAGGCTGAGTTTGCTGCAATCAGTTCTTTGATGTCACACATGCATACTTGTCTCCCTTGTGTACCATGCTGAATGGTTTGGGGCAAACGCACAGGGACTGATCGATTATATTAAACAGATGAAAGAAACTGAATGAAAATTTCAAGTGTTCTTAAATTACGTTTTTCATTTAATTGGTGTGTTCTGGATGTATTTTTGAGTATATACATGTACCTGTATATGTACCTGTATATATACCTGTGTCGTTAATAACGATGTGGATAATTAAGAAAGAGGAGTTTTGTTTCTTGCTCCCTGTCTTGTTACTTGGCTCACAAACATACACACACATAGACACACACACAAACATACACAGACACACAAACACACACACACACATAGACACACACACACACAAACACACATGCACACATGCACACACACACACTGCTACGGCTCTGTAAGAACACTACCATGCTCTTTTGTGTGAGTGGGGTGGGGGGGTGTTAAATAAGATGAAAATGACAATGGCTGTACTTTTGTTATGTCAGTTGTGTTTCTATAGTCATTGTATCATATTCCACAAGCTTTTTATTCTACAAGATGTACACATTTAAAACATAATGTACTTTTGAATACTTAAGTATTTTTAGATGCAAATACTCCAGTACTTTAACTGAAGTAAAAAATTAACTGAAAAACTTTGAGTATTATTTGACGAGGAGTATCTATACTTAACTCAAGTAGTGAAGTTGTGTACTTTGTCCACCTCTGTCCAAAAGTGACATACAGCTGTAAGCTGTTTGGGTTTGTTTGTCTGCTGAGTGCTTCTCTGCAGTGCTGCAGATGTTTCCACTGGTTAGATGCAGCTCAGGAAGACTGACCCACTGACTGCACTGTGCTGGACTCACTTTGCAAAGAGTAAAAACCACACAGACAGAACAATATCTGCTTCTTGTAAGACCCTGTTTCCTCTCTACCTCACCCAGGTCACGCTTTCAAGTATTCAGCCTAAGTTATTTTATCCAAACAAGCCACCATTATTATTCATGCAGCTGGACATTTGACTGGAGCACATGATTGCTACATATCACTACTGTACATGGAACGGAATGTACAGTTTTCACAACAGAACTTTAGAAAAGCAAAATTCTCATCAGTCCACATCTCTAACCACCACACATCCTAGGGCTCCCATTTATAATGGTACATTTTTGTTTTATTCACATTCTTTTTCATCACACAGATAAACACCATCCATTAATCTTACAGCATGTATCCTGGTCAGGGTGATGGGGACGACACCACCTATATCGAGTGTGATTTAAGGCCAAGACCTTAAAAGGGAGAGTCAAGACTGAGGCTTGTTACAAGAGCAGTGGGGCACAAAACAACAAACAACATCATTATGAATGTAAAAGAAATGGATGTATATATAAATATAGGGTAATAATAGAAACAAAAAATAAGAATATATTACATACAGAGGAATATTATAGGAATATTAAAATTAACTTATACACAATCCTTAACTTATACACAATCCTATTGCATGTAACATTATTGCTCATGTGCCAGATATTAGCCTCCCAAAGGAAGCTGCCACACAGGGCATAATGCACTGGCTCAATGCAACACTGCACATCAGTGAATAAGGAGGAACAATATTGCAGATCAGCAGCAGATAGAAACTGTATCAGAAGACAGTGAACAGGGGAAAAGTTCAATGAGCAGAGTGCAGATTATAAAGCCTGACTGCTGTGGGGCCCAATGACCTGCGGTACCGTTCTGTCACACGCCGGGTGTCTGAGTCTCTTACTGAAGGAGCTGCCCTTACGGGCCTCCATAGTCTGCTGGGGGGGTGAGAGGTGTCACATAAAATTGATGACAGCCTTGTTATCAGCCTGCTCTCATCCATCTACTCTACAGTGCCAAGGGACGCTCCTCCCTGATGATGAGAGGAGTCTAAGCATGTGGACATTTGGGATAATGTGAGTTCAGAACTGGATGGTCAGCTGTACGACTTCCAGTCTGTAGGCAGACTCATCACCTTCAGTTATGATGGCAAACACAGTAGTATCACCTGCAAAATTCAGGATCTTCACTGGAGCAGCAGTGATTTGTGTAGAAATTGAAGAGAAGAGGGAGAGCACAGAGCCTGGAGGAGCTCAGTGCTGAGGGTCAGCGTGTCTGATGTGTGCTGTAAGCATACAGATGTCCTGCATTTGTGGAACATTTTGTTTGTGCTGCTGTTTATATGTGTTGTTGACGCTGCAGTCAGTAATTTTCCACTAGCAGTCTCACCTCTGCATTTTACAGGAAGACTGACCGACTGAGAGCAGGGTGTTTGTGTCTCTCTTCTCAGTGAGCGAAAACCACACAACCATCAGGTCCTCAGCTCAGGCCCACTGCTTCACTAGAAAAACCACAAAGGGTATTTTTATCTAAAAGTGGGTGAGCAAGTGAGATGTTATTGACAGCATGAATTTGTCTACTAACATTTTAAATTCAAACCTAAAAAGCAGTATGTCCAGGATGTCAGTAATTACATTTAGTCAGTATGAACAATTTGGGTGCAATAATATAGAATAATGTAGAATTTTGCATAATTCAGTTAATACCAGTAAGATACCGATCATTAACACTATAAGGTCATGTTGCTGAATCTCATTGTTAAAGTTAAATGAATCTACGCATTTTTATACACACAAGACTGTGCTTAGTTCATCTTTCAGTCAAAATCACACAGTGAGGCAAATCTGACCATCTTAATTGTTTTTGCTTGTGTGGAATGGCATCCCATGCAGGCCTGTGCTCTGTGCTTCCTGGGACAGGTCCCACCCTCTCCAGACCCCGATGAGAATTAGTAGTCGCTGGATAAAAGATTGACAAAAGATAAAAATACAAAAGTCATTCTTGCTGTCTAACCTCTGATTACTGCATGACATTTCTGATTTCTGATAACTGATAAGTAGAAAATATGTTTAGTCTCTTGCTTGGTGGTAAGAAAAAAGGAGAACCACAAAGAGCACAGTCATTTTCAAGGTTATTTCTCACTGGTCAGTGTGAAAGGCTGCGTCATTAATATAACGCCGGGCTCAGCACAGTGACTGCACCTGCGCTGCACTGTAGAACACAAGCCAGGCTGCAGACCATCAGCCCTGAAAGTTAAAACAGGACTCGTATGTGTGTCATGTGGTGTTTAATAAAAATTTACAGGACAGAACATAGTGGATTCAGTTTCCTTTGCTCTTACACTCCCAGTCCAAAGTGTGGCCACGACTGCTGTCAATGCATCTGTCTCTTTTTTCACCTTAATTTTTCACCTGTGTTATTCACCTTAATATCAAAAGGCTCCAAAGCAGTACAGTAATGCAGAACAAATATTGTAACTAACAAGGAAGTGGGGAGGTAATGGACAGAAGTGTTGGTTTTTGGTAACTCCACTCCTCTGACCTCCACTGTAATTTTAGGTTCCTTGGAACAATATTGTAAACCAGTCATCACACATCACACACATAAAGTCGACACCAACCTTAAGTTTGACACTCAGATAAGGTTAGTTGTCAAGTCAAGCTTTTTACAATTGAGGCAGTTGGCCAAAATAAAGCCAATTCTTTCTAGGCAGCACTTTGAGACAGTAATCCACTCTTTTGTCACTACTAGTTTGGACCACTGTAACGCCCTCTATGTTGGGGTTAGAGGCTCCACTATTGTTCACCTCCAGAAGGTTCAAAATGCTGCCGCACATGGAAATATGAGCATGTCTCCCCCATTTTAGCCTCACTCCACTGGCTGCCCGTACATTTTAGGATTCATTTTAAAATTCTGTTATTTGCTTTTAAAGCCCTCAGTGGTCTTGCTCCATCTGACCTCTGTGAGCTGCTTCACCCTTACACCCCCACCCGCTCTCTCAGGTCAGCTGATCAGCTGTTCCTGACGGTTCCTAAGACTCAGCGTGAGCTTAGAGGGGATCGAGCCTTTGCAGTCGCAGCTCCTAAAATGTGGAATGACTTGCCTTTTCACATTAGAGAGGAATCCCCTCTGTCCGTTTTTAAATCTCTTCTAATCTCTTCTCCTTCACCTTTGACACATTGTGAGATGTTAATTTTAATAGTAAATCTTATTTTAATCTTAGCCTTTTCTTTATTAATTAATTGATTTTTTAAAATTTTTATTAATGGCCTTTTACTCACATTGAATGTTTTGGTTTTTATTAAATTTCTTTTACTTCGTTTTTAAGTGTGTGAATGTTTTTATTTATTCCTTTGTGCAGCACTTTGGTCCATAAGGTTGTTTAAAGTGCTTTTCAAATAAAGAGCTGGATTGGATTACATTGGAAGATGGCTCAACAAATCTCTTTCACAGAATGTAAAATTCGACAGAGGGCGCAAGGTGACATTCTGTCAGGGGCCCAGAATTTTTAGCTACACCTCTGTGTTACTGTGTTTTTTTTGTTCTAGCCATCAATAACTCTGGAGTTGCTATATCGCCACCTGGTGGTGAAAAGATCAGACAAAAATATGTACACATGTTACCAACAGTTTGAAATTGAAGTGCAGAGTTAACAGGTTTAATTAATCGTCCCCACGGATGCCAGTCATGAAATTTGAGAATTGCAAATTAAAACACAGGAAAAAATCAGGAACACTACAAGATAAAATATTTAGCAAACACTCAATGTGCATCCAGGGTGACAAGGGACAACTGGAGGATGATATGACAATCTGACAGTGACATTCACAGCACTTTATATGTTGCCAAAAACAGAAAAGGGGATTAAAATCAAGAATCAGAAATCATGTATGAGGGTGGGGCTGCTTGGTGGTGCAGTGATTAGCACTGTTACCTCCCACCACTGGGACTCAGGTTCGAGTCTCCGCCTGGGTCACATGTGTGGGGAGTTTGCATGTTCTCTCTTGCTAAATTGGCCGTAGGAGTGCATGTGTGTGTGAATGGTGTGTGAATGTGCCTTGCAATGAGCTGCCCCCCCGTCCTGGGTTGTTCCCTGCCTCGTGCACAGATCCTGCCAGGATAGGCTCTGGACCCCCCGCGACCCAGTAGCATAAGCGGTTTAGACAATGGATGGATGTATGAGGGTGAGTCACAATGACGACAGCTGCTCTGTTGACTTGGTCCCAGGAGTCGTCAGCGTTGGTCTGCCGGGGCCCCCGTCCTGTCTGTGGAAGCACCCGTCTTGTTGGCTGTTCTCTCTGCCTGGGCCCCCTCTCCTGCTGCCTCACGTTTGGGTTGAAGTGGCTCCCCAGTGCTTCTGTAAAGCTCTTTGTGTATCTTAGAAAAGGGCTGTATAAATGTAACATTCATTCATTTATTCAAGGTCCCAGCCAGAAGAGTGCAGTACTACACTGTCCCCCACAGCCTGAATCAGCTGGATGTTATAGGATTAAGACACTTCCTGCATTAGGCCATTTACCCTCAGTGTATTTCCATACCCTGACAGGATGGATGACAATACTATGGCCCTAATTTTCAATACACAGTTTTCACAGGAGTCTCACCCTCATCCACATTCTCTGCATTCCTTATCTCATGCTTCTTTGCCACCCGCATCTCCTCTGCCTGCTTTGTCTCATTTTCCCACAATTGAAACACCGTCCAATTTGTCTCTGTTTTAGTTCTACCACATTAGTCCCTGAGCAACCAGTCTGATCCCGTTCCTCTAATTTCAGACGCATCTGGCTTATCTGATTGGGACTGAAGCTGCTGTTACTAGGAAAACCACATTCGTCCCACTGGGGCAGGTCTGACACCGCGTCCTTCCCATATGTCTCCCATAATTGTTGTACAGAATTTCAGCTGGAGTTCTTTCCCAGAAGCAAGTAATTTCACTTTAGCACCTGTTCAGTAAAAGTCAAGTAGGTCTTTAATGTTATTTTTAACTTTACACAGTTGAGTATAGTACAGTTACAAAAGAAACTGTTTCCCTCGGACCAAGGTGCTACTTAAATTAACAGAAGACTAACACATACCAACCTAGCAACATACTGTATGGTGCATAATGAGCAAAAACTGTGCAAACATTGCAGGACAGTGCAAAAAGAGAGGACAACTGACACCAACGAGCACAAACAGCACAGTAAACCCAGTACTGAGAAGGCGCAGTTTGGTTGTCCAATGAGGTAGCAATAAAAATAAATAAAAGTAACTGTAAACATGGCGACAATAAGATAAAAAATAGTAGTTAAATAATAAAGTGTGTTAATGAGTGTATGTGTGTGTGGTATCAGATTAGTCCCTGAGAGTTCAGTAGTCTGACGGCATGGGGGATAAAGCTGTTTGAGTCTGGCTGTAAAGGCCCGAATGCTCCGGGACCTATTTCCAGAAGGCAGGAGGGTGAAACGATAATGTGAGGGGTGGGTGGGGTCATCCACAATGGTGGTGGCTTTGCGGATGCAGTGTGTGGTGTGAATATCTGTGATGGAGGGGAGAGATATGTTAGGGTTATCTTCTTCTGAAGATGCGCTGGAAACAAACCAGTCTCTGAACACAGAACAACGCAGACAGCTGTGATGACGTTTTACTTGCTGCAAGGTGTAGGGAATCCACTTGCAGAGTCTCCGCAGTTTCAGCAAAATGATGGTTTATTGAACAGCAAAAATAATACAATGTAATACAGTGTAGAGACACACCGGGTACTGAAAGGCAGCTCAGATACAAATTGAAGACAGTTCTTCACCCCCCTTTATACCCAAAAAGGCCCTCCCCACCAAGGTGTTGTGTGTAGGTGTTGTGAGTGAATTTACATATAAAGAGTGACCCCCTGGAGTGTGAGGATCCTGAGACAGGGACGGGACAGGACAGGGTGGAGACTTTTATGATCATTGTAATTCAATTCTTATCACCTTATCTTATCCTTATCACCATAGTGGTGCCAACTGGAACCCCCATTCTCTCCCTGGCTTCCCCCATGATCATAAATTCCTAACATTGTCTGCATTCAAATGATCAACCAAGAACCTTGGGACATTTTTACCACTTTTCCTTACAAAGGGAAGCCCGGTCCTGACCTCGAGGTGTCAGCCTCTCAGTCGAACTCAGCCAACTTCGAAAGAGTAACTCCCCTCGCAGTGTCTTTTATTGAGGTACACAAACAGGATATGCAACTGACATTGAACATTGTTTGTCACCATATATGGGGTGGAAATATTCAAGCGACAGTTCTTGAGACGTGTTATTGCTCAATTAAGATCAAGCTGCGGCAGGGTGTTGTTTCTAAGCGTCTAGCAAAATGATGATAAAAAAAGTACATATTTCTCTAACACGATACTCCCAATGATTTTCTCACCTGTCATCACTATCTGTTGTAGGGACTTGTGATCTGAGGCGACACAGTTCTCAAAGCAGACCGTGATGCAGCTGCTCAGGGTGCTTTCAACAGTTCCCCAATAGAGTGTGAGAATGGGAGATGGGCTTTTCTGAGCTTCCGTGGAGAGTAGAGGTGCTGCTGTGCTTTCCTTACTATGGAGCTGATGTTGAAGGACCTGGTGAGATTCTCCGCCAGATGGACAACAAGGAATCTGGTACTCTCTACGATCTCCACAGATGAGCCATCGATGTGCAGCAGAGAGTGGTCACTCTGTGTTTTGTGTTCTTCTAACGTCAACAACCATCTCTTTGGTCAACATTCAGAGACAGGTTGTTGGCTCTGCAGCAGTCCGATAGTCATCACACTTCCTCTTTGTATGCTGAGTCACCGTTTTTATTGATGAGACCCACAACAGTCTTGTCATCTGCCTGATGTTGATGATGGAATTCGAAATGTGCATTGCTGCTCAGTTGTGAGTCATCGGAGTTAACAGCAGTGGGCTGAGCATAAAGTCCTGGGTTCCTGCTACAGCGTCTGAGCAGTTGCCTTCGTCGCCCATAGCTCCTGCGCAGCCCGAGCAGCCGCCTCCGCTGCCCCCTGCGGCCCCAGAGCCCGAGCAGCCGCCGCCTGCTTTGCCCGTAGCTCCTGAGCAGCCGCCTCCGCTGCCCCCTGCGGCCCCAGAGCCCACGCCCGAGGCGCTCCCTCCGCCTCAAATGACTGTGCCCCCTGGGGCTCTTGTTCCTGGCCCCACTCCTGTCCCTGACCCAGCTCCAGACTTTCCTGCCCTAGTCCCCGAGGAGGTCCCGGACAGTCTGACCACCGTGTGTGCCACGCCCCCTGATTATCCACGTGTGCTTCCCTGATCGTACCCAGCTGTGTCCGATTATTTTCAATCAGTCCTGTCTATTTGAGTTCATGTCTTACTAGAGTTCAGTGTCCGTCATTGAAGTCCGTCTGCGTGAGATGTTTCCTGCACCCCGTGTTCCTAATAAATCCCCGTATCCTGCCTGCCTTGCCTGTTTCCTGCCCGTCCGCCGCTCCCGTTAAATGGCGATCGTGACACAAGGCACACGCACATCAAGTACCAATGCAGCAAATACAGATGAACAATTTAGGAGGAATACTAGTCAAAGGCAGCATCGCGTGGACATCGGGGGCAGTACCTCTGGACTGGCAGACCGGGGTGGTGGTCCCCCTCTTTAAGAAGGGGGACCGGAGGGTGTGCTCCAACTACAGGGGGATCACACTCCTCAGCCTCCCTGGTAAGGTCTATTCGGGGGTCCTGGAAAGGAGGGTCCGCCGGATTGTCGAACCTCGGATTCAGGAGGAGCAGTGTGGTTTTCGCCCTGGCCGTGGAACAGTGGACCAGCTCTATACTCTCAGCAGGGTTCTGGAGGGTTCATGGGAGTTTGCCCGACCAGTCTACATGTGTTTTGTGGACTTGGAAAAGGCATTCGACCGTGTCCCTCGTGGGGTCCTGTGGGGAGTGCTCCGGGAGTATGAGGTACCGGGCTCCCTTTTAAGGGCGGTTCGGTCCCTGTATGACCGGTGCCAGAGTTTGGTCCGCATGGGCGGCAATAAGTCGGACTCGTTTCCGGTGAGGGTTGGACTCCGTCAGGGCTGCCCTTTGTCACCGATTCTGTTCATAGTTTTTATGGACAGAATTTCTAGGCGCAGCCAGGGCGTTGAGGGCGTCCGGTTCGGTGACCTCAGGATTAGGTCTCTGCTTTTTGCGGATGATGTGGTTCTGTTGGCCTCATCGAGCCGTGACCTTCAGCTCTCACTGGAGCAGTTCGCAGCCGAGTGCGAAGCGGCTGGGATGAGAATCAGCACCTCCAAATCCGAGACCATGGTTCTCAGCCGGAAAAGGGTAGAGTGCTCTCTCCGGGTTGGGGATGGGGTCCTCCCCCAAGTGGAGGAGTTTAAGTATCTCGGGATCTTGTTCACGAGTGGGGGAACGATGGAGCGGGAGATCGACAGGCGGATCGGTGCGGCGTCAGCAGTCATGCGGGCGCTGCATCGGTCTGTCATGGTGAAGAGAGAGCTGAGCCAAAAGGCGAAGCTCTCGATTTACCAGTCGATCTACGTTCCTACCCTCACCTATGGTCATGAGCTTTGGGTAGTGACCGAAAGAACGAGATCGCGGGTACAAGCGGCCGAAATGAGTTTCCTCCGCAGGGTGGCTGGGCTCTCCCTTAGAGATAGGGTGAGGAGCTCAGTCATTCGGGAGGGACTCAGAGTAGAGCCGCTGCTCCTCCGCATCGAGAGGAGCCAGATGAGGTGGCTCGGGCATCTGATCAGGATGCCTCCGGGACGCCTCCCTGGGGAGGTATTCCGGGCATGTCCCACTGGGAGGAGGCCCCGGGGAAGACCCAGGACACGCTGGAGAGACTATGTCTCTCGGCTGGCCTGGGAACGCCTCGGGGTCCCCCCAGAGGAGCTAGACGAAGTGGCCGGGGAGAGGGAAGTCTGGGTCTCCCTGCTGAGGCTGCTGCCCCCGCGACCCGACTCCGGATTAAGCGGGAGATAATGGATGGATGGATGGATGGACTAGTCAAAGGAAGGAAGAAAAGCAGCCCACCCTATCTCATGGTCACGGACACAAACATCAGGGAGTGTTATGAAGAAGACATCACACTTAACACCATTGGTTTTATGCAGTGAATTACACCAGAGAGAGTTTTTACATTCTAGCTGTGTTACGTAACATTCCTCAGCCTTCAGGTTTTTTCCACACAATGCACGACATGCAGGGGTGCCAAACAAAACAGCGGAACTGCAGTGTAGCCAATTATTTGTTTCAGTAGTTTTAAGAAAACTAGAACATAAAATGTTTGTTTTACTTAGTCCACAAAAGAGTTTTTACCTATCTTAGTGTATTTTACATCACATACACTCTCGGTCCGTTGTGGAGTCCATCCCACTGTAGTTGGAGAATGCTGCCATCAGTCGCTTGGTGTAGCACTCGCAGGATTTACCAGGCTCCTGTTTAAACTGATGCATCATGCCCCAGTCCATGCGCAGGAGGACCAGTCTCTGAAGGGCTGTCGCATGGTGAGGCCTGTTCTGCCTGGGGTCCAGCAGGTCACTGGCAATGTCCTTCAACTCACAGTGGGCTTGCGTTCATAGTGGGGTACCGCAGGGTTCGATTTTAGGACCACTATTGTTCCTAATTTACATAAATGATATGGATACCAATATATACAGTAAACTGGTGAAATTTGCAGATGACACCAAGGTGGGTGGTGTAGCAGATACTGAATTAGTGGCTCAGCAGCTACAGCGGGATCTTGATTTAATTAGTGACTGGGCCGATACCTGGCAGATGAAATTTAACGTCGATAAATATAAGGTACTCCATCTAGGGAGCAGAAATATAAAGTACAGGTATTTCATGGGTGTCACTGAAATAAAGGTAGCTGATCATGAGAAAGACCTTGGTGTGTATGTTGATGCTTCCATGTCCCATTCTCGCCAGTGTGGGGAAGCAATAAAAAAGGCCAATAGGATGTTGGGGTATATCTCCAGGTGTGTGGAGTTTAAGTCAAGGGAGGTAATGCTAAGATTATACAATTCCTTGGTGAGACCTCACCTAGAATATTGTGTGCAGGTTTGGTCACCATATCTTAAAAAGGACATTGTGGCCTTAGAAAAGGTGCAGCGTAGGGCCACAAAAATGATTCCTGGTCTTAGAGGAATGTCATACGAGGAACGGTTACTTGAGCTAAATCTGTTCAGTCTCAAGCAAAGGAGATTGAGGGGGGACATGATCCAGGTATATAAGATTCTAACAGGTTTGGATGCTGTTCAACCAAATAGTTACTTCAGCATTAGTTTAAATACACGAACTCGTGGCCATAGGTGGAAATTAGCGGGAGAACATTTCAAGCTGGATTTAAGGAAGCACTTCTTTACGCAGCGTGTAGAGTATGGAATAGTCTTCCTGATAATGTAGTGCAAGCTGAATCCTTGGGTTCCTTTAAATCAGAGCTAGATAAGATTTTAACGACTCTGAGCTATTAGTTTAGTTCTCCCCAAGCGAGCTTGATGGGCCGAATGGCCTCGTCTCGTTTGTATAGTTCTTATGTTCTTATGTTCAACTCCTTCATCTACAGTGTCAGATGAGCAAACCTTATCTCCCCCTTGAGGATTTGGACATACCAACATAGGGGCAAGAATTTCTGCTACCTCGTCCTGCTGCCTGAGTGTTTCGCCACGGCACTTCTTCACCGAGAAGGAGGTAGAGTCGGGTGCTGAATGGTTATGATCCTCGTCTGCAGGGGGGAGAGGGGAAGGGGCAGGGGAACCACTGGCTACTCCTCCCTCGGTGGCATAAGGAGGAAGCTGCTGTTTGGGCAGCAATGCTTGGGCAGGAGCCACACAGTTTATTTCTGGGTATCTAATTAGCGGACACCATTAGGTCCCTTCAGGGGCTCCACAGACAAACTCATTGACAAAATAGAATTGTCACAGAAAAATTCTTTGTCACATGCTCAGTCGACATGGACTGTGTGCTATTTACATATTTTTGGCACAAACGAAATCTCATATGCATATCGATGTATCTTTCGCACAAGTGGACCTCCATCACTTTAAAGAGGGTAAACTCTGATCAGGAAATTTACGACGTCAGAATAAACGGATTTTTTAACAGAAGTAACTGACATGCCCTAATAAGGAAATGCATACAATCAGAATACAATATCTGTGGTTTTTAACAGTGGTAACAATCTGATAATGAAAGGAATCAGATCAACATTTCTATAGCATGTAACAGAGCTTGCTCCCCTCCAGAACTCATTGTTCCAGTAGTTATCTGAAATCATCTGCAGGAGCTATTCTTTTATTTGTATATTAAGCATAATTATTCATGAATATTATTGATTATGTTTATTTGTTTAATGTTTTTATTTATTCGTATTTATTGTTTATAATATAATGTTATATAGTATTGCAACACTTGAAACGAGAGGTACTTGCCTGCCTTAGTGATATTTACTATTGTCTAAGTGTATTCCCACCTGTAGGAGGCAGCAATGGTTGTTATTAAAGGTGCTGAGATTACGCGGCTCAGGGCTGAAGGTGCAAAGTGAAACAGTCATTGACCGTATTTGCCATGTGTGATGGTGTCTGCATATCGGCCCTTTTGCGCCAAACAAACCAGTTCAAAGTACTGTGTGTTAAAATATCATATGAATAAATCCTCTCAAGAACTAAACTCAATATCGTATCCTCATCATTCAACGCGTCTGACTTTTGCACCTCTTACCACAAGGCAGTGGATTACATGGGGAAATTACAAACAAGGAGAATTTAATCTGTTTTTCCTCTACATTGTCGTTATTCAGAATATTACAGACTATGAACAAAAACGGACAATGTAAGAAAATAAAAAAATGTGTATGACAGAAAGCTAGAGTATTTTTGCAATGGTGAGCACTAGCTGGTTTATGTACTAGCTCACACTCAAGAAACAGCATAAATGCTACTCATACACAGTTGGGGGGCAGGGGTCAGTCCTTGTGCCTGTAATGAGGTCACCAGTTGAAACTAACCCAGCCTCAGCACGTCTGTGGGTCCTTGAGCAAGGCCCTTAACCCCCAGCTCCCTGGGCGCCCCAACAGGTAGCTGCACTTCGCGGACAACTTACTCCACAAAGAGTAAGTTGAGGGAGACATAAAAAACACAATTTCCCCACGGGGATTAATAAAGTCCATCCATCTATGGAATATTATTTAGCACTATATAACGCAGAATATAAGAATTACGATTTTATAAAAAGTATGCCAAATATCCATGATATAATCATTACAATGTAAACATTATAATGTAATCAACACAATGGAACCAACTGAGTATGTATTTGCACCTTTTGTTAGTCTGAGTTTCTGTTAGCTACTTTGTTAGTCCTGAATCTATGAATATTCACATTTTTATCGCGTATATTTTATCACTATGTAAAAGGACAAATATATTATCAACCTTTTAGTGAGACAATGTGTAAACGGCTGAAACTACCAAGGTTTACTACTGAAGGAAGGGATTCACCTGAGTTCACCAAAAGTTCATGGCTGAGTATTTTTAAAAAACCAAGTGGAGCTGCTCGCGCCACTATTATGTTCAACCGAGAGGCCAAACGGTAAAAGAAATGACTGTCAAACTTATCACCTAGGGGTAAATATAAATCTATACAAATATCACCTGCATGCACATTACTTCTTTTACAATAACCAACTCCTGATCCATACTGTTAGTCGTGAAAAAAATAACTATTGTGTACATAGAGGCCCTGTGTAAAAAGATAACTGCCAAGGAAAAGATCAAAAACATTTATTTCAAGGATTCAAAGTTTTTATGGTCATGTACAGTGTACAGTGCAGTTCTTATTTGATTAACTTGAATGTCTTCACAGACAAGACGATTAAACAAATAAAGCAGCGCAACATTACAGTAACTAACAACAAACAAAGCTCACGAGTACTATTACAATATTCATATCATTTATTTAAATTTAATTTTACCAAGTAAATTAATTGAAAAGCAGTTACCGCTTTACCTGCTTCTCGGGAGAAATAGCAGATATACAAACGTCATGTATGTAACTAAAATCTTAAGCCAATAAGGGCAAAGTTGTGTCGTAATGGAGGCGGATCCAGCCTGTGCAGCCTGCTAAGAGGTGCTGCCTGATGTGTCTTGCTCTCGCGGAGTTTTGGTACCATGTGACATGGTGACGTAATGCAACGGGCGATAAAAAATATAACCATGATGCATTGCGTCAGGACCAGAATGCATTGCTTTAAGCTAGCGCTGTATGTGGGTGCATGAAGTGGAAAGCACCCAATAATAAACATAACATTTTTTTAAAAATGTTTTCTTCACCGGTGCAGTGAATTTAAATAAAGAGCTATGATGGTGCTGCAAATGGCTTTGCATAGTAGTTAGTAGTAGCATTAGCCGCTGTGTGCGGCATTAGCTTTCTACAGTCCTTACAGATGGTTCGTGTTTTGTCTGTCTCCCTTTCGCCATTTATATTTTCCGCCGGGCACCCGAAATGCTGACACACAAAAGATTCAAAAGTGTCTGGGGTATCTACTATAGTAATTTAGTCAGATGCCGACATATTTACAGCAGCTCATTTGCAGCGCATTCGTGAAACGGCTTTTCGCTCCAACGAGAAATCTCGTCATGTTGTAATATCGCGAGATCTCGTGACACGCGTTTCACTCCCACTTCTTAGTAACAGTCATGATTTGATAAAGTGACAACCTGCGTAATAATTGGTAATACATAGAGTTTGCTATTGTTCAGGCTAGCAGACTGTTATGGCTTGAGGTTAATGGTGCCTGTTACTTGTGAATTTTCACATTTGCAGGGATCTTCTGCCTCGTGAACGTGAAACGGGTAATTATGCTAAAAGAAGAAAAAAGCAGAACTGCAATGTGTGTAAGGCTGGTGCTGATTTTTCAGTCTGAACACAGTAAAATTTATACAAATTACCTGTATTCAAACTTGTATTCTTTATATAGTTTGGTTAATTACTATTTAAAAGTTTTATCTGCGCTCCATTGTATAACTTATATTGGAGACTTGTATGTACTTTTCGATTGGAAATGGTTAGCTGTATACAGGGGCGCCGCTAAGGGGGGGAAAGTTGGGACAATTCTAAGGGCCCACGCCCTTTAGGGGCCCCCAGAGATCTGAATGGGTGTGATAGGGGGGCCCAACCTCATATTTTGTCATAGGGCCCAAAATTGCTAGCGGCGCCCCTGGCTGTATATACTTTGAATATTTTTATGATTAATTTCTTTGTTTATTTAATTTGGCAACAGATCTGCACTTTTAGCAGTATTGCTGTCAATTTTTGTGAAAGTTGTTACTAAATAAAACAAAAGAAGCAGACTTGTGTAAATCCTATATTGGTCGTGTATTCTTCCTGTAGCGTAGTGACAGCTTTTTGTACGGAAGCCGTGAACGGCTGTGCTTGCAAATATATTTTCTTCTGAATAATTAGAAGGATAAGCATATTTTGTCGCCGCCGCGAGATAGTCATGCCATACACAGCTCTGCTCGTTTTTGTACTGTAACCGTGTTACTTAATTTGCGAATCCATGAATTTAACGTTGACATTAAGTCAACATTGACATTGACAACGTTGACATTAAGTGTTGCACCTATCTAGTGTTTTACCGTGAAGGGCATGTTATATCTTGTCTCTAAGTCGCACTATGGTCCAGGGGAATGCTATGTCATATTAGAACATGTGTCGATGATGTGGCAATATAAATATTTTAGAATACTGTCAGTTTTAGTTTCAGAAATCCATCATTTGAGAAAAAAGGCCAGTCACGACAAATATATATGGAATATAACAACAGAGGTTAGCTGTATTTGTTTAAGTGTAAAGATGCACATAGAAACATGCATGAGCTCATCTGAGAATAAACTGAATGCAATGAAGATTTGTGACTCCTGCTGGAAAATGCGAATAGTGGCAGGGTCTTCAAGCAGTACATTTGTCTGAGAGTCAGTTAATATTAGGAAAGGCACCGTTTTTTTTTCAATGGCGCTAATTATCAAGAAGGAAATGGAGTACCCCAGTACCTGGTTTACGGGCACTGGAAGCTCCAGTATCAGTCAGACTTTCATGTAAGTATATGTGTGTTTAATGACTTGTGCATGTTTCATCTTTACCAGGGGCAGAGGGGAAACTCAATAAATAGCCTTCTCTCACACTTCCAGGCCTGCAGAACTGAGCATGTCCCCTGGTTTTGTGCATATGTCTGTAGGCTTTGAGTTTTTCCTATGGGGGCTTCAATTTCCTCCCAGAGTACAAATACGTGCAGATCAGTTGCATTGGGGAGTCCATACTGTGATGCTGAGTGGGTGTAGGAGGAGATTGAGAGATGAAACTCCGGATGATTTACTCCCTCGGCTAACTAACCAGAACAGGATCGTACCAATACCAAAATGATAAGTTTATAAATGTTTTTCACTACCCTGATTCATTCAGTTATTTCTGTTTGTTAATTCCATCCCCCAAGCAAATACATAAATAAACAAACAAATATTCAGGGGGAATGTGTCATAGGTGATAGAATCAGTGGATGAATCTAAAGAAAAAAAGTAATGATTTCTTTCTCTCCAAAACACAATGCACAAAACTCTTAAGTTAGGTAAGACATTGAAATTTTATGACAGTAGCATGATGCAGAGGAACAACAGAAGGAAAAATCTAACTAAACCTGAGTCAACTAGGACTAATTACACTAAATTAAGTGGAACACACAAAATACCTAAAACAACTTAATAAACAAGCAAGAAATATTACATTTGATTAACTATACTGATGCCTGAGGGAAGTTCTTGTGCATAATGCAGCAAGTATATACAGCTGCAGAGACACTACACATAGTGCAAATAAATTAAAAAGTATACAGTACACACACTGATTCCTGAAAAATCTAAATACCATGGAATACTAATGAAATACTGATGATGATGATAATAATAGAAATAATAATGAATTAGTTTAGGGTATTATGCAATTGACATGTACAATTAAAAAAGAAATTGCACCAGACATTTCCTGTGGCAAAGAAGGGTTGCTTTGTGCCACATTACTCAAGTCAATTCACTTTATTTTGTATAGTACATTTTCATAGCCTTACATTGTCTCAAAGCACTTTACTTTGTCCCTGCCCAATTGTCCCAGTGAGCAAGATCTAGCCTGAAAAATTAGAAAGCGACATTGGCAAGGATAAACTCAGTCATAGTAAGAAACCTTTGGAGGAACCAGAGTGAAAGGGGGAGCCCATCCTCCACAGGTCAGAAGTCACGTTAACAAAGTCCTGATTTATATGGTTTATATGGTTCAATTAGTTAAGTCCGGATGTAAATACAGAATAACTGGCAGCAGGGCACACAGGAAAGACGTAAACAGGCAGGAGGGCAGGCAGGAGGGTGGCACAGGCAGGACGTAATGGGCAGGAGGGCGGGCAGGCAGGGCAGCACAGGCAGCCAGAACTGTTTTGCCACTGCAGTTTGTTTTACAATTTCATCTGCATTTGTTCCCCCAAGGTATAACAGCAGCTAATTTATGAACATGCTGCTTTTCAGAAAAGAAGTTTAATTTCCAGGAGCATGACCAGTGCATACATTTAGTGTTGATGGTTCTTTGTAAAATGGATGTTCTGTACTTTTATTGATCTGTCCATCCATCCATCCATCCATCCATCCATCCATCCATTCATCCATTTTCTAACTACTTCTGATGAAGTTCCGGGTTATGAGGTATCCTGAAGCCCAGGCAATATGGGACAAACACACACATGCACACACATAGGGTATACCTATCCTTATGGGGCCCGCTCATTGACTTCTATTGGATAAATGCTAACGCTAACTATGACAATCTTAACCCCCACCCTGCCCTAACCATAACCATAAGTAACCAAGCAAAATAAAAGAGGTTTTGCATTTTTAGTTTTTCCACAGCAGTCACAGATTTTTATAAAATAGAGTTTTCCTGGTTTTCAGTTTCGTGGTCCCCATAAGGGAAAAAAAAAACAGGTATTTATCACGCTATGGGGTAGGATAGGTATACCCGCTCGCACACACACACACAGACATGCACACAAATGGATAGATCACCACAGTTACTATGGATGTCGATCCTGCAATAATGAGACAGAACTATCATACTTAACAGGATCATATCCCTAGTTCTACATATGCATAATTATATTTAAAAAAGATCCCACGCACCTAGCACATGAGATGTTTGAACTTCTGCCCTCTGGTAAACGTTACCGCAGTATGCATTGCAGAACAACCAGATTTAATAAGAGCTTCTAACCCCAAAGCCATCAGAATACTAAATGCTAATGAACATACGTTTATGTGAAACCCTACTCTCTCTTACTCTCTGTGCACTTTATTACCACAACTGGTATTAAGTTTACTTTTTATTTATACAGTATAGTGCAATAATATAATCACGATTTGTGTGTGAGTGTGCCCTGTGATGGGCTGCCCCCCATCCTGGATTGTTCCCTGCCTCGTGCCCATTCCACATTCCGGGATAGGTTCCGGACCACCCGCGACCCAGTAGGATAAGCAGTTTGGAAAATGGATGGATGGATATAACTAACATAAGACAGACATTACACCTAACAAACAATAAACACGAAATAAAGGAGTGGATACAAAAAAAATGTAATGCAATGACCAGATTTAACACCTGGATTATGTCCCCCCTTAGTCTCCTTTGCTCGAGGCTAAACAGATTCAGCTCAGCTAACCTCTCCTCATTAAACATTCCTCTAAGACCAGGAATCATTCTCCCAGCCAAGCAAGCCTGAGTCCGGCTTCCACTCCCCCGATCCCCAGCAATGTTAACTTGGAAGGGCGTATTCTGTATGCACAACTGAGACAACCCAGGTGGAGCTTATCGGCTGGCAAAATTGCCTTCAGGTATCACCCACCCTAGTGAGAGTCCAAGCTAGGGCCGTTCTCAGAACTCACCCTAAACGAAGTCCTGCTCAAAAGTTGTAATGACCGCCTGAGGTACCTGTCAGCCTTGCCCGTAATGAGTCAGTGGGTGTAGCCGGGCTGACACGCTTTTGGGCATCCAATTGCTGAGAACTCCCCTTCGGTTCTGACAAACTGTACGATCACAAGCAGTGACAGCAGAGCCACAGACAAGCTCAACCAACAGAGAGCGAATGGTAAGCACCCAGCACCCGAAGGGCTCAACTGATCACATCCAAACGACTTCCTGATGGGATTGTGTACGTAACTGGTTTACTGTTGTTAATAGTGGTTGAACTTCTATGCAAGTCCCCTTGTTGGGGGAGATGGAATGAATGAAAGCATAAGGTGAAATAAAACCTAAAATAAATCAAAAAGGTTAAACGGGAATCAAACCAAATGAATTGTGTTTCTTATTCAATTGTAAACATCAATTAGTTATGCAACAATAACCTAATTGGATGTTAATGTATTGTGATCAAACTGATTTAGTCTGTGAAGTTGATTCCTGCTTTCAGGCAAGAACCTGTGTGTCCAATTATGCGTGTTGTATCACCGCAGTTGACCACCAGAGACCCAACTCAGATGTTGTTAACCTACTATGGCGGACCACTAGAGGTGCAATTTCAATGGAGTGGCACTGCTATGGCTTGCCACTAGAAGCGCAATTTCAAAATTGAGTGGTAGTTCTATGCCTGACCACTAGAAGCGCAATTTCGAAATGGAGTGGTAGTTCTATGCCTGACCACCGGGGGCGCAATATCGAAATGGAGTTGTAGTTCTATGCCTGACCACTGGAGGCGCGATTTTGAAATGGAGTGGTAGTTCTATGCCTGACCACTGGAGGCGCAATTTCGAACTGGAGTGGTAGTTCTATGCCTGACCACCGGGGGCGCAATATCGAAATGGAGTGGTACTTCTATGCCTGACCACCGGGGGCGCAATATCGAAATGGAGTGGTAGTTCTATGCCTGACCACCGGGGGTGCAATTTCGAAATGGAGTGGTAGTTCTATGCCTGACCACTAGAGGCACGATTTCGAAATGGAATAGTAGTTCTATGCCTGACCACTAGAGGCGCGATTTCGAAATGGAGTAGTAGTTCTATGGCTTGTCACTAGAAGCGCAATTTCAAAATTGAGTGGTAGTTCTATGCCTGACCACTAGAAGCGCAATTTCGAAATGGAGTGGTAGTTCTATGCCTGACCACCGGGGGCGCAATATCGAAATGGAGTGGTAGTTCTATGCCTGACCACTAGAGGCGCGATTTCGAAATGGAGTAGTACTTCTATGGCTTGCCACTAGAAGCGCAATTTCAAAATTGAGTGGTAGTTCTATGCCTGACCACTAGAAGCCCAATTTCGAAATGGAGTGGTAGTTCTATGCCTGACCACCGGGGGCGCAATATCGAAATGGAGTGGTAGTTCTATGCCTGACCACTAGAGGCGCGATTTCGAAATGGAGTGGTAGTTCTATGCCTGACCACTAGAGGCGCAATTTCGAACTGGAGTGGTAGTTCTATGCCTGACCACCGGGGGCGCAATATCGAAATGGAGTGGTAGTTCTATGCCTGACCACCGGGGGCGCAATATCAAAATGGAGTGGTAGTTCTATGCCTGGCCACTAGAGGCGCAATATCGAAATTGAGTGGTAGTTCTATGCCGGGCCACTAGAGGCGCAATTTCGAAATGGAGTGGTAGTTCTATGCCTGACCACTAGAGGCACGATTTCGAAATGGAATAGTAGTTCTATGCCTGACCACTAGAGGCGCGATTTCGAAATGGAGTAGTAGTTCTATGGCTTGTCACTAGAAGCGCAATTTCAAAATTGAGTGGTAGTTCTATGCCTGACCACTAGAAGCGCAATTTCGAAATGAAGTGGTAGTTCTATGCCTGACCACCGGGGGCGCAATATCGAAATGGAGTGGTAGTTCTATGCCTGACCACTAGAGGCGCGATTTCGAAATGGAGTAGTACTTCTATGGCTTGCCACTAGAAGCGCAATTTCAAAATTGAGTGGTAGTTCTATGCCTGACCACTAGAAGCCCAATTTCGAAATGGAGTGGTAGTTCTATGCCTGACCACCGGGGGCGCAATATCGAAATGGAGTGGTAGTTCTATGCCTGACCACTAGAAGCGCGATTTCGAAATGGAGTGGTAGTTCTATGCCTGACCACTAGAGGCGCAATTTCGAACTGGAGTGGTAGTTCTATGCCTGACCACCGGGGGCGCAATATCGAAATGGAGTGGTAGTTCTATGCCTGACCACCGGGGGCGCAATATCAAAATGGAGTGGTAGTTCTATGCCTGGCCACTAGAGGCGCAATATCGAAATTGAGTGGTAGTTCTATGCCTGGCCACTAGAGGCGCAATTTCGAAATGGAGTGGTAGTTCTATGCCTGACCACTAGAGGTAACCAAAGATATAGCTAGGCGGTTGCCGACGCTAGATGAGTGACACACACATTTAATGCATGCGCATGCTGCTTGTGGCCTTCTTCTGTGCCTTGCACAGTATAAAACCCCTTAAAACAATTACTGAAGCGAGACGGCGCACGCGTTACGGCGACAGATTTAAATTGTGAGTGCACTATATCTCGTCGCAAATGGTGCTTAACCACGGCGGGTCTCAAGCACAGGAGACTCCCAATTTCTAAATGACACACACTTGGCTCACAGCGCAAAGTTGTGTTAAACTTGCTTTGTCTAAAGCAGGCACACACATACGAGTATGATCCTGATAGGTAACTAAGCTATCGGTCTTATGTCCAAGCGCAACATAATTTAGGTTAGAACCTCATAACAAGTATTCCCGTTCGCTAATAGAGAGATCTCTCCCAGGATATATAGAAACGGAGACACTCGTCCGAATTGAACCTGGAAACAAAGCGCTACATCTGAGAATCTCGTCAGACATAGGGTTAAAGTTTACTGCAGTTTAATACGAAAGAACTACAATGAAATCACCGAAAATAAAACAAAATAATATAACTACTAATAATAGAAATAAAAATAACTATAATAAGCCCATATGATCCCGCTTAAATGCCTTCAGATTGCCATGAGTGCGACTTTTGCAACCAGTTGACAGTAGCGCTTCTTCACTGCACGTTCGGTCATAAAAAGTTTAAATTGTGTGCTCAGAATAAGTTTAAACCTTGTGCCTTGTGATTATTAACCAATTTTTATGCTGAATGGTCGGCTCAAACTCAATTGCGAAACACCGTGAGTCTGTTAATGTGTGACTTAAATGGAACTCATTAATAACCAGTATCACGTAATAACCTGGGTTAGAATAGAAGGCTTGTCCAACGAGCTGCGTCACCAGGTAATGTAAACGATCGGTAGCGAAGCTCCCCTCACGGCCAATGAGAGAGAGTCTCGCGATATTTCAGGCGAATTTGAGGTTTCAGAGCGTAGATCGCACAGGCAGGGATTCTTGTGAGCACTCAATGAACGGAGGCTGAAGTTGTGTAAAAGACATGCATTTATTCCTATAACTAACATAAGACAGACATTACACCTAACAAACAATAAACACGAAATAACGGAGTGGACACAAACAATGTAATCATGAAAATGCAATGACCAGATTTAAAATGAGTAACCTTAAAAGGGAAAATACTGTTCTGCAAAGCAAGCAATTTGTGGAAATACTGTCCTAAAGTAATATAGCAGGTGAATAGGAGTTTAGGTTGTTATAAATGAAAGGAAGTTTGTTTACTTGGTTGCAGAGTGGGGGGGGGGGGTCTTGGCAGTTGGTTGCGGAGGCTGATGAGCTGATGGGTGATGGCACTCAGGGAGGCGCGGTGTTTGCAGCGGTTGTTGGAGTGGAGCCCCTCTGATTCCCTCTCCTGGTGAAGCTTGGGCTTGGTTGCAGTTCTCTGTCCAGCTGGGTCTTCACTGATAGGCTTCAGGAGGGCTTCTTGTGGGCTTCTCTTCTCTTGGGCTGATGTTCTCTGCCTCTCTTCGTGCTGATGGTCTTTTGTTTTCTCCTCCCTTCTGTTTCTCCTCTCCTGGCTTTGTTCTGAGGTGCCAGGTTTTATAGTGTAAAGTTCGTGAATAGGAGTGACCAGGAATTCGACTCCTGGACCAATGGCTGACCATCCATTTGGCGGGCTTTCGGAAGGGGGTCTGTATCAGTCCTTTTGAGATTTATGACCAGAGTGATTTCCCTTGTATTGATGATTTTCGTTAGGCTGGTGTAACTTTTGATATATTCACTTTCGTGGTAACCACTGACCAGATTTGGAAACTGGAGTGATTTTCCATCGGTTTGATACCAAACATGCCATAGCAGCCTAGCGGTTCACACCTCATACCATCTGTAATGATTAATTAATGATTACTTATATTATGTCGTTATGTTATATTACTCACACCTTATTTTATGCCTCACAATCTATATAATTGTAAATATACTGTGTAGCTGCTGGCGCGTTCCAAACTAAATCTCATTGTACTTACAATGTCAATAAAAACATCCATCCATCCATCTAGGCAGGCCAGTGTCGCCTCCATCCTTCCTGAAGTCAGTGATTCCTTTGTCTTTGTGCTGTTTAGTGCCAAATTGTTTGCTGAACTCCAACCTATCAGTTTCTGGACCTCATCTCTGTAAGCTGACTCATAAGAACCAAAGAGATTTACAAATGAGAGGAGGCCATTCGGCCCATCAAGCTCCTTTGAGGAGAACTTAGCTAATAGCTCAAAAATCTTATCTAGCTCTGATTTAAAAGAACCCAGGGTTTTAGCTTGTGTTACAATAACAGGAAGACTATTCCATACTCTAACTACACGCTGTGTACAGAAATGCTTCATCAAATTCGTTTTAAAATGTTCTCCAGCTAATTTCCACTTATGGCCACGAGTTCTGGTATTTAAACTAACATTGAAATAGCCATTTGGCTGAACAGCATCCAGACCTGTTAGAATCTTAAACACCTGGATTATGTCCCCCCTTAGTCTCCTTTGCTCGAGGCTAAACAGATTCAGCTCAGCTAACCTCTCCTCATTAGACATTCCTCTAAGACCAGGAATCATTCTCGTTGCCCTACGTTGCACCTTTTCCAAGGCAGCAATGTCCTTCTTAAGGTATGGTAACCAAACCCGCACACAATATTCTAGGTGGGGTCTTACCAAGGAATTATATTATCGTAGCATCACTTGCCTTGTCTTAAACTCCACACACCTAGAGATGCAATGTGCCTTCTCGCGTGGTGTTCCTGCAGAGGGAGTCTGTGAGTGCTGGAGATTGGGGGAGGGGGCAGTGTGGCTATGTCTGCTCTGTGTTCCTCCAGACGAGCAAAGAAGCTGTTTAGCTCCTTTGCTAAAAGGGCGTTGCTGTTAACAGTGACGGTGTTGTTGCCTTTGAAGTTTGTAATGTGTTGTATTCCCTGCCACACCCACTGTGGGTTGTTGTATGTGAAGTAGACCTCTATTTTCTGTTTCTCTGCCTGCCTGGCAACCTTGATGCCCCTATTCAGGTTAGCTCTGGCTGCACTCTGTGTTCTTGACTGCGCTGTCTTGTCCTGTAGTATTGTATTGTTGCTCTTGTGTTTATCTTGCACTTTCTCCCTCTGTTTGTGCTCCTTTCACTCTGTATAGTTCTATCTTGCCCGCACTTGTGTCATCTTGTGTTGTTTCTGTTTTTCTTCTTTGTGTTGCACCGTGGTCCAGGAGGAACAATGTTTCCTTTCACTGTGTACTGTGTATATTGCTGAAATAACAATAAACCCACTTGACCACCTGCCTCAATTCATCCTGAAGAGTTTTCCAATG
Organism: Brienomyrus brachyistius; assembly: GCF_023856365.1. Lineage (NCBI taxonomy): Eukaryota > Metazoa > Chordata > Actinopteri > Osteoglossiformes > Mormyridae > Brienomyrus > Brienomyrus brachyistius. Next base: position 7,656 of record NW_026043097.1, on the reverse strand, counting down.
TTGTTCAAAGGTCTGTTTGTTTCGAGTGAAGGACACGCCCCTGGACGTGCTGGATAAGGGGACCACAGATCAGTGTCCTCAGTCCTGCTTCTCCCTTCAAAGCTGAGAGGAAGATGACCCGCCTGCTGCTTCTGGTTTTGGCTTATGGAGCTCTGCTTATCTCCACAGAGGCCCAGCAAGATTACCACAGTCTCCCTGCACTCACAAGACGGCCATTAAACTCGCAGTCGAAAATGCTCATCAAGGAACCCGTCAGCACATGAATTTCTATAACATCCAGGGCCGTCCGAAGGTAACTGCTGAGAAAGTGTTTACAAAAGTGTGAAACTTTCATCATCTGCAAGCTGAACTAATGAGTATCACATTGATTTTGATGTTTTAATTTCAATGCATATGATGCTTAATGTCTCTTCACAATGAAAGTGATGGTTGTATATCTCAGCCCTGGTCAATTTTACCTTCTCACAGTTTCTCTCTGAATCTGCTGCAGTCAAGTCTGTGACAGTTTGCCATTTTTTGGGTGATTATTGTTTGTTATATTGCCTTTAAAACAGTTGTAGGCAATTTTGTATATAACGTGTTTATGTGATTTAGATCAGCAGTGAATACATTGACATTGAGATTCTCTTGAGAGCAACAAAATGTCCAAAGTCAACTGCAACAGACCATCGGGCTGACTGTATTTTCATGGACAAGAGGGTAAGTAAAGAGTCACTGTGACTGTGAGCATTGGACATATCAGTTAGCAAATTAATTTAGGTTCATGTTAACTTTTTTGATGCCCTGCGGGGGAAAGTTAGCCAACAATAAAGTAACAAATACATAGGTGGCCTCAAAGAGCCAGTTCCTTCACCTTATTCTCAAATTTTAGTAGGTTTACAGGCTTAAAGGCTGGATTACCAGGCAGAAGCAAATGCTAATCATCTGAGGGGTGACCTGTAGATTATGCTTCGAGCTATGAACCCTAGCTGGCCTTATTTAAAGACCTGTGGGCTGTACTACAAAGCGGGTTTTACATACCCAGAGTTAACTCAATCGAGCCAGGTTAACTAAAACTCATTGTTGAAATCAGCCTTAAATGGCAGTGTGGTGTTTTGTGGTGAAAGGGCAGGACTTAACTCTTGTTTTAATTAGAAAGCCAGTAATTAAACCTGGTCAGAGCAGGGTAGATGTGCAGTGTGAATTACCCTTTAAATTTACCTCTTTAAATAGTGAACTACAGGACCACTTAGCTTGATCGGAGGACAGTATTTTAATACAGAGCAGTGTTCAGTTAAACGGGATTTGTTGTTCATACTTTTAGATGAACTTGCTTTGTATAATATAGCCTTATGGTGACCCTGCTTTGGAAGCTCTTTCCTCTAAAATTGTTCTGTGTCATTAAACCCTGCACTCCAGCAGCTCTGCCTTAAATCATTAGATATATCTTTACTACACCTTCTCTCACTGTATTTATTGCCCACCACTCTTTAAATACTGTTTTTGTGTGTCTGTGTGTTTTTGCAGCCATTCATTAACTGTAGAGTTTGCAGCAGACGGTCTGGTAATGATCTTACACATCCATCAAATGACTGTGTACCAAACAAGAAAGTGGATGAAGTAAGTGTAGAGAGTCTTAGCATTATGGAAATGTAACAGGTGTGTGAATTGTGTCTAAACATGTGGTTAAACTTTGATTGTGTTTGTACATGCAAAAATTTGATCAGAGTACTGTTTATTAATGACAATGTTACTTTTAATCTGAACAACAGTGGCAGCACCAAGGAAAAGCTTGGGGGGGGGGGCTCTAGCTCCTCCTCCAATGACCATAGTACCCCCACAGCACCCCCAAAATATTGGTTTCATTTTTTCTTTAACTATCTGTAAAATCTGTATATTGTGTAAGACATTTTTGCGGTTTTTACAGCATACTTGTAGTGTATTTTTTCTTCAAAGTACACATAGAGGCTCTGTGAGCTAGACGTTAGAATTTCATATTTTATCCTATTTTATCCATGCTGTAGCTTATCGTGCTGTGTGCTTCTATACACCATCTACATAAGCTGAAAAGCTAAAGCACCCGGTCTAAATAATCTCACTCCCCTATAGCACCTGTAGCATTAAGTCACTGGCGCTGCCACTGCTGAATAAACGACTCCAATCTGACTAAACCGCTTAACTTTTCCTCCCCATGTTACATTTCAGGACAAACGACGTAATATGTGTCCTTCTGATAAACCTCTTCTCAGACCTAAAACTGCCTTGGCTTCCAAGGACACTAAAGAAGCTGAAGGAGACCGTCTGGCTGTTTCTGATGGCTGATGGTCCTGCAATGTGGACCAGAGGAGGAAACTGGGAGGGAAAATGCTTTGCTTTATATCATGCCCACCCAAAGCCCCCAGTGAGTAAGCCATAGGCGCCGATAGCATGGAAAAACTCCCAAGAAGGAAGAAACCTTGGGAGGGACCAAACTCAAAGGGGGAGCCCATCCTCCTGGGGCCGGCAAAGTGTAGGTGCAGGATCACAAAAAAACTTGACGAGAGAAACGAGAGAATTCGACTGTCCCTCACAAAAACTGTAAAGTTTTAGTGGCTAAATTGCTTTTTCTATGCCTTTTCAAACAGGAGGAGATTTGTTTGGCTATACGTAGAAATTTTCTATACAATTTAGACAGCACAGAATCATTAACCTACTTTAATGCATTTATTAATACAACCACATATTTCACACATTTTGACATCAGTCATGCAGTGAAGATACAGTCTCTTTATTTCTTGACGCCAACCCTCCCCATTAATCCGGGCTTGGGACCGACACCTAGTTGAGCTGGCTTTCTCCCTTAAGTGGCTGGGTTAGGCTAAACTATGTACATATTTATGAAGACTACTATAAATTTATAAAGACCTCCCTAAATATGTAGTCTAACAAAACGCAGTTTAAAGAAGGTAGCCTACCTGGTAAACAAAGAAATTAAAAGGCCCACAGCATATAATCGGGCTATATCCAAGCAGTTTTTAAGAACGTAACCTACATGGCGAAATTGAATTACTTTCTGGACCAACAAACGCAACCAGACATGAACATTATGCACCTTCCTAGTCTTGATGTATGTCGTCATACAGATGAGGACGTTAAGGCAGCCTTTAGGTCCGACCCATCATGCACTGCAGTTTTTTGCAAATTCCTCAGATGGAAAACCATTAAATACCTCTTCTATTACCTTATATTACCTTATATTCATGTAATAAATATACAAATATCAATTAGTTGGAAATCAGCCAGACAGACGTAATTACTACAAATGGTTTCCACTGTATTTGTGACTCTGAGTGCCGCAGGCTTGGATGCAGTGCCGCACCATTTTGGGCATGCACTGGCATGCACTGGCCAATCATGTAGCACTTCTCTCATAAATATTAATGAGACATCACCTACCACCCTGCAAAAAAGAAATTTGCCGCTCGTCCCCCTGCACATGAACCAACATGGCTGTCTCAACCAGCGGAGCTCCGGAGCCTCTGGAGAAACACGCGGCAAAAAAGGCTCGCATACGGTCTTCCAGAGTTTGGGAATACTTCAGTCATGACACCTTTTCTGCGCCTCTACTGTAGCTGGCGTTAATGACGCTGTTTCAGCCATTTTATATTTTCTGTTTACTTATTCTGTCATGTAAGACTGAGACAAATTATCGTTTACGACTATTCTTACACACTGTAGCCTGACTTGCTGACTTAAGTAAGCTTAACTATAAGCTACCTTTGCTAGTGTTTGTGAATAACATGTTTCTCTAGTTATGAAATTATTCCATGTTTTAGCATCTGTTTCAACATTAAAGTCAAATTGGTATATTGAAATATGTAAAAACTATTGAACTATTAGCTTAAGTCTAACATAGAAAATCCTACTGAATCTCTTAAGATTTTCCTTTTTTGTTAATGCACTAATGTTTAAGAAGTGTCTTAAATTGAATTTCAGATTTGTGTGTGGGTGGGAGTGGGTGAATTGTATTAAATTCATACATTCATTCTTTTGGCTCAGACATTACTGACCTAAAACAAATTGAGGCATTGGGTAAGTGCTTAAATTAGCTACTAAATGGCAAAAAATATTCTAAATATCACATTTTCCATTCTTCGGTATAATTTTAATGAATCACCTATGCTGCCAAACATTAACGCATAGATTGTCACAACACTCTATGTTTTAGTTCTTCTTTATGTGTATAGGACGGTGTGATGGTTCTGGTGGTGGGTGTGGCCGACGCTGCTCGCGATGTTTGGCTATGCTGCAGTCCCAGGGACCAAGTTGGAACACATTTCCACCTTCAAGCTTAGGTGGAAAAACGGCACCGAGACCCAGCAGCAGGACAACTTCTTGTCCAGACAACCAGCCCTGCTTCATCATTGAAGTAAGCCCTGTGAACAGGAGCGAGATGTACTTCTGCAGTGGATGTTATAGCGGAAAGAACATCCCCATCCTCACGTCTGCCGGAGTGCCCCCTCAAGTGGGTGTGTGACTTAACTCGATGGATGAATTGGACAGAATGTACTGTTACTAGAGGTCGACCGATATGGGTTTTTCAAGTCAAGGGTCAGGCGATGGCCGATATATGCTGCTGATTTTTTTTGGCCGATAATTGGACGTTTTCCCCTCTATTTGCATGGTAAAATATCACACTAATAATAACAAACGATACACAAAATTTCTCAATTTAGCATTTATTGAATACTCAACTTGGAAACAATAACACATTTATAAACAATAAAAATAGCAGCATCAGAATCTCTGTTAGTGCACAATATAGCAGCAAACTCCTCATGTTTGACGGAAGGAAATTTGTAAACAATACAAAAAGGAATAAGCATGTTATCTTTAGTTGTAATCCCACTTCCAGTCCCTGAGTCTTACTCACCACACTCATACTTCACAGCAAACAGACAGCAGTTAATTAACCAGAAGAGAAAAATGCAAAAACACAACAGAACTTGTAAATAATAACAAACTAATAGACAATAAAAATAGCAGCATCAGAATCTCTATTAGTGCCAAATATAGCAGCAAACTCCTCATGTCTGACGGAAGGAAAATTTGTAAATACACAAAGGAATGAGCACATCTTCAGTTTTAATCCCATTTCCAGTCCCTGAGTCTTCCTCATCCCACAAGCAGGCAAGGCATGTCACCCCGGTTGTGTGACACTTATTTTATATAATAAAATAAGTGCCCCCTGCGGCCCCAGAGCCCGAGCAGCCGTCTCCGCTGCCTGCAGCTACCGCGCCCACGTCCGAGGCGCTTTCCCTGCCTGCAGCTCCCGGGCAGGCGCTCCCTCTGCAGCCTGCAGCTCCAGTCCCTGGCCCCACTCCAGTCCCTTCTCCCCCTGTGACTCTGGTACCCTCACCCCGACGAGCCCGACCCCGGCCGCAGGTCCTTATGTCTGTGTCCCATAAGGGGAGAGGACACAGACGCACGGCTGGGGTCCCACCCGCCCAGCCCCCTGGCTCGCCCTCCCTCGCCGGCGCTAGGGCTTGGTCGGCACCTGCGGGTCCTGGCCCTCCGGGTCGGCTGTCGTCTGCGGGTCCCCCTCCGCGGCCTCGTCGCCCTGCCTCGGTCCCTCCTCCGGCGTCTTATCGGTTGCCTGCGGGCCCCCCGACGGCGGCTCCTCATTCGCCTGCTGGTCCTCCCGCTCTGGCGTGTCGGAGGACGTCGCCGTCTGCTGCGGCTCCCCCTCTCTCCTTGCCCTCGCCAGGGTCCCTTCCAGCTCCTTCGTCCCCTTCCCTGGTCTCCCCTCCGACTCCCTCCTTCGTCCCTGCGTCTGTCCCTCACCCCGTCTCCTCGGCCCCTCCGGCTCCGGCCTCCCGGCCGCCTGCAGCCCTTCCGGCTGCCTCCCGTCGCCCGCTGGGTCTCCCTCGGGCTCCTCTTGGTTCCCCCTCCTTCTCTCCCTGGCCTCCCGTCTTTGTCCCTCCTGCCTCTGCTCCCCCTCGCTTTGTTCCTCCTGTCTCTGTCCCTCCTCTCTTTGTCCCTCGTCCCTCTGGCTTCTGCTCCTCTTTCCCCGATGTTCCCTTCGTTCACTCCCGGTCCTTTTGTCCTGCCTGTTCCCTCCGTGTCCCCCTTTCTGATCTGTTTCTCTGCCTTTCCTGTCTTATGTCAAGTCTTGTCCTGGCTCCTTCCCCTGTGCCAGTTCTGTCTGTCCGTTCTGTTCCCTGTCCCTCATTAATGAGGTTTTATATAGATATACATATATGCCCGGCTTGTCCGCTCCTCGTGTGTGCCACGCCCCCTGATTACCCACGTGTGCTTCCCTGATCGTCTCCTGCTTTGCCCGATTACTTTGATTAGTCATGACCTATTTTAAGTCCTGGTCTTACCTGTTTGCCCTGTCCGTCATTGTAGTTTGTCAATGCCTGCGTTCCGTCCTGCTCTACCCGCTCCGTTTCCCCGATTAAAGACCCGTTTTCCACAAACACAAAAAAAACTATATGTATACATATACATACACTGAACAAAAATATAAACGCAACACTTTTGTTTTTGCTCCCATTTTTCATGAGATGGACTTAAAGATCTACAATTCATTCCAGATACACAATATTACCATTTCTCTCAAACATTTCTCACAAATCAGTCTAAATGTGTGATAGTGAGCACTTCTGCTTTGCTGAGATAATCCATCCCACCTCACAGGTGTGCCACATCAAGATGCTGATCTGACATCATGGGTAGTGCACAGGTGTACCTTATACTGCCCCACAATAAAAGGCCACCCTGGAATGTGCAGTTTTGTCTCACAGCAAAATGCCACAGATGCCACAAGCATTGAGGGAGCGTGCAATTGGCATGCTGACAGCAGGAATGTCAACCAGATCTGTTGCTCGTGCATTGAATGTTCATTTCTCAACCATAAGCCGTCTCCAAAGGCGTTTCAGAGAATATGGCAGTACATCCAACCGGCCTCACAACCGCAGACCACGTGTAACCACACCAGCCCAGGACCTCCACATCCAGCAGGTTCACCTCCAAGATCGTCTGAGACCAGCCACTCAGACAGATGATGCACGGCCCCATGTTGCAAGGATCTGTACACAGTTCTTGGAAGCTGAAAATGTCCCAGTTCTTGCATGGCCAGCATACTCACCGGACATGTCACCCGTTGAGCATGTTTGGGATGTGCTTGACCGGCGTATACGACAGCGTGTACCAGTTCCCACTAATATCCAACAACTTCGCACAGCCATTGAAGAGGAGTGGACCAACATTCCACAGGCCACAATTGACAATCTGATAAACTCTATGCGAAGAAGATGTGTTGCATTGTATGAGGCAAATGGTGGTCACACCAGATACTGACCGGTTCTGAGTCCCCAGACCCCCAATAAAGCAAAAAACTGCACATTCCAGGTGGCCTTTTATTGTGGGCAGTATAAGGTACACCTGTGCACTACCCATGATGTCAGATCAGCATCTTGATGTGGCACACCTGTGAGGTGGGATGGATTATCTCAGCAAAGCAGAAGTGCTCACTATCACACATTTAGACTGATTTGTGAGAAATGTTTGAGAGAAATGGTAATATTGTGTATCTGGAATGAATTGTAGGTCTTTAAGTCCATCTCATGAAAAATGGGAGCAGAAACAAGAGTGTTGCGTTTATATTTTTGTTCAGTATATATATTTATGGGT
>NW_026043096.1:0-57984 GCF_023856365.1 Brienomyrus brachyistius | reverse complement strand
AATATTAGCATATTAGCATATTAGCATATTAGCATATTAGCATATTAGCATAGCATATTAGCATATTAGCATATTAGCATATTAGCATATTAGCATATTAGCATAGCATATTAGCATAGCATATTAGCATATTAGCATATTAGCATATTAGCATATTAGCATATCAGCATATTAGCATATTAGCATAGCATATTAGCATATTAGCATATTAGCATATTAGTACATTAGCATATTAGCATATTAGCATATTAGCATAGCATATTAGCATATTAGTATATTAGCATATTAGCATATTAGCATATTAGCATATTAGCATAGCGTGTTAGTGTATTAGCATATTAGCATATTAGCATAGCATATTAGCATATTAGCATATTAGCATAGCATATTAACATATTAGCATATTAGCATATTAGCATATTAGCATAGCATATTAGCATATTAGCATATTAGCATATTAGCATAGCATATTAGCATATTAGCATATTAGCATATTAGCATATTAGCATAGCATATTAGCATATTAGCATATTAGCATATTAGCATAGCATATTAGCATATTACCATATTAGCATATTAGCATATTAGCATATTAGCATAGCATATTAGCATATTAGCATATTAGCATATTAGCATAGCGTGTTAGCGTATTAGCATATTAGCATAGCATATTAGTATATTAGCATATTAGCATATTAGTATAGCATATTAGCATATTAGCATATTAGCATATTAGCATATTAGCATATTAGCATATTAGCATAGCATATTAGCATATTAGCATATTAGCATATTAGCATATTAGCATATTAGCATAGCATATTAGCATATTACCATATTAGCATATTAGCATATTAGCATATTAGCATAGCATATTAGCATATTAGCATATTAGCATATTAGCATATTAGCATATTAGCATAGCATATTAGCATATTAGCATATTAGCATATTAGCATATTAGCATAGCGTGTTAGCGTATTAGCATATTAGCATATTAGCATAGCATATTAGCATATTAGCATAGCATATTAGCATATTAGCATAGCATATTAGCATATTAGCATATTAGCATATTAGCATATTAGCATATTAGCATAGCGTGTTAGCATATTAGCGTATTAGCATATTAGCATATTAGCATATTAGCATATTAGCATAGCATATTAGCATATTAGCATATTAGCATAGCATATTAGCATATTAGCATATTAGCATATTAGCATATTAGCATATTAGCATATTAGCATATTAGCATAGCGTGTTAGTGTATTAGCATATTAGCATATTAGCATAGCATATTAGCATATTAGCATATTAGCATATTAGTATATTAGCATATTAGCATATTAGCATAGCATATTAGCATATTAGCATATTAGCATAGCATATTAGCATATCAGCATTTTAGCATATTAGCATAGCATATTAGCATATTAGCATATTAGCATATTAGCATATTAGCATATTAGCATAGCATATTAGCATATTAGCATATTAGCATATTAGCATATTAGCATAGCATATTAGCACATTAGCATATTAGCATATTAGCATATTAGCATAGCGTATTAGCATATTAGCATATTAGCATAGCATATTAGCATATTAGCATATTAGCATATTAGCAAATTAGCATATTAGCATAGCATATTAGCATAGCATATTAGCATATTAGCATATTAGCAAATTAGCATATTAGCATATTAGCATAGCATATTAGCATATTAGCATATTAGCATATTAGCATATTAGCATATTAGCATAGCATATTAGCATATTAGCATATTAGCATATTAGCATATTAGCATATTAGCATATTAGCATAGCATATTAGCATATTAGCATATTAGCATATTAGCATATTAGCATATTAGCATAGCGTGTTAGCGTATTAGCATATTAGCATATTAGCATATTAGCATATTAGCATATTAGCATATTAGCATAGCATATTAGTATATTAGCATATTAGCATATTAGTATATTAGCATATTAGCATATTAGCATAGCATATTAGCATATTAGCATATTAGCATAGCATATTAGCATATTAGCATAGCATATTAGCATATTAGCATATTAGCATAGCGTGTTAGCGTATTAGCATATTAGCATAGCATATTAGCATATTAGCATATTAGCATATTAGCATAGCATATTAGCATATTAGCATATTAGCATATTAGCATAGTATATTAGCATATTAGCATATTAGCATATTAGCATATTAGCATATTAGCATATTAGTATATTAGCATAGCATATTATCATATTAGCATATTAGCATATTAGCATGGCATATTAGCATAGCATATTAGCATATTAGCATATTAGCATATTAGCATATTAGCATATTAGCGTATTAGCATATTAGCATATTAGCATATTAGCATATTAGCATATTAGCATATTAGTATATTAGCATAGCATATTAGCATATTAGCATATTAGCATATTAGCATAGCATATTAGCATATTAGCATATTAGCATATTAGCATATTAGCATAGCGTGTTAGCGTATTAGCATATTAGCATAGCATATTAGCATATTAGCATATTAGCATATTAGCATAGCATATTAGTATATTAGCATATTAGCATATTAGCATATTAGCATAGTATATTAGCATATTAGCATATTAGCATATTAGCATATTAGCATATTAGCATATTATTCTCTCTATAATTTTCTCTTCACCCTATACACTGCGGACTTCAATTACAACACGGACACTTGCCATCTACAGAAGTTTTCAGACGACACTGCCATTGTTGGTCGGGTGTCAGAGGGGAACGAGCTGGAATACAGGGGGGTCATCGATCGCTTTGTCAGCTGGTGTGAACTGAACCATCTTCATATTAATGCCAGCAAGACGAAGGAACTGGTGATTGACTTCAGCAAGAAGTCTTCTCCTACTACACCGGTGAACATCCAGGGTCTGGACATTGAAACGGTGAAGGAGTACAAATTCCTGGGTGTTCACCTAAACAACAAACTGGACTGGTCTACAAACACTGAGGCAGTTTACAAAAAGGGTCTAAGTCGTCTTCACCTGCTTAGGCGGCTAAGATCCTTTGGGTTGAACAGGACTCTCTTAAGGTCCTTCTATGACACTGTGGTAGCATCTGCTATCTTTTATGCTGTGGTCTGCTGGTGTGGTGGAATTGCAGAGAGGAACAGGGGGAAATTGGACAAACTGGTGAAGAGGGCCAGCTCTGTCCTGGGCTGCCCACTGAAATCCATCGAGCAGGTTGGGGATGAGAGGATGCGGTCTAAGCTAACATCCATTATGGACAACACCTCCCACCCCCTGCATGAGACTGTACGAGCTCTGAGCAGCTCATTCAGCAATAGACTTCTACACCCACAGTGTAGGAAGGAGCGCTACCGCAGGTCATTCCTACCAGCGGCTGTCAGACATTATAACAGTTTAGCGTGAGTATTTTTTACTCATATATGTTTAACTGACATATCACATGCTGTAACCAGGATCATTCACACCCCACCCCACCCCCGCACTTGTGTACATATCTCTGTACATTTTGTACATATCTCTGTACATCTTTATTTATTTCCAAAACTTTTTGTACATTTGTATTTATATCTTTGTGTATCTACCTGCTCCTATTGTTCTATATTACGTTTTTGTGCAAGAGCTCTGTAACACCTAAATTTCTCATTCGTGGGATAATAAAGGTTTATTCTATTCTATTCTATTCTATTAGCATAGCATATTAGCATATTAGCATATTAGCATAGCATATTAGCATATTAGCATAATAGCATATTAGCATATTAGCATATTAGCATAGCATATTAGCATATTAGCATATTAGCATATTAGCATATTAGCATATTAGCATATTAGCATAGCGTGTTAGCATATTAGCGTATTAGCATATTAGCATATTAGCATATTAGCATGTTAGCATATTAGCATAGCATATTAGCATATTAGCATATTAGCATATTAGCATATTAGCATATTAGCATAGCATATTAGCATAGCTTGTTAGCATATTAGCATATTAGCATAATAGCATATTAGCATATTAGCATATTAGCATAGCATATTAGCATATTAGCATATTAGCATATTAGCATATTAGCATAGCGTGTTAGTGTATTAGCATATTAGCATATTAGCATATTAGCATATTAGCATATTAGCATATTAGCATAGCTTGTTAGCATATTAGCGTATTAGCATATTAGCATATTAGCATATTAGCATAGCATATTAGCATATTAGCATAATAGCATATTAGCATATTAGCATATTAGCATAGCATATTAGCATATTAGCATATTAGCATATTAGCATATTAGCATAGCGTGTTAGTGTATTAGCATATTAGCATATTAGCATATTAGCATATTAGCATATTAGCATATTAGCATAGCATATTAGCATATTAGCATATTAGCATATTAGCATATTAGCATAGCATATTAGCATATTAGCATATTAGCATATTAGCATATTAGCATAGCATATTAGCATATTAGCATATTAGCATATTAGCACATTAGCATATTAGCATATTAGCATATTAGCATAGCATATTAGCATATTAGCATATTAGCATATTAGCATATTAGCATAGCATATTAGCATATTAGCATATTAGCATATTAGCATATTAGCATAGCATAGCATATTAGCATATTAGCATATTAGCATATTAGCATATTAGCATAGCATATTAGCATATTAGCATATTAGCATATTAGCATATTAGCATAGCATATTAGGATATTAGCATATTAGCATATTAGCATATTAGCATATTAGCATAGCATATTAACATATTAGCATATTAGCATATTAGCATATTAGCATATTAGCATATTAGCATAGCATATTAGCATATTAGCATATTAGCATAGCATATTAGCATATTAGCATATTAACATATTAGCATAGCGTGTTAGCGTATTAGCATATTAGCATATTAGCATAGCATATTAGCATAGCATATTAGCATATTAGCATATTAGCATATTGGCATAGCATGTTAGTGTATTAGCATATTAGCATATTAGCATATTAGCATAGCATATTAGCATATTAACATATTAGCATATTAGCATATTAGCATAGCATATTAGCATATTAGCATATTAGCATATTAGCATATTAGCATATTAGCATAGCATATTAGCATATTAGCATATTAGTATATTAGCATATTAACATATTAGCATAGCATATTAGCATATTAGCATATTAGCATATTAGCATATTAGCATAGCATATTAGCATATTAGCATATTAGCATATTAGCATAGCGTGTTAGCGTATTAGCATATTAGCATATTAGCATAGCATATTAGCATATTAGCATATTAGCATATTAGCATATTAGCATAGCGTGTTAGTGTATTAGCATATTAGTATATTAGCATAGCATATTAGCATATTAGCATATTAGCATATTAACATAGCATATTAGCATATTAGCATATTAGTATATTAGCATATTAGCATAGCATATTAGCATATTAGCATATTAGCATATTAGCATATTAGCATATTAGCATAGCATATTAGCATATAAGCATATTAGCATATTAGCATATTAGCATATTAGCATATTAGCATATTAGCATAGCATATTAGCATATTAGCATATTAGCATATTAACATATTAGCATATTAGCATAGCATATTAGCATATTAGCATATTAGCATATTAGTATATTAGCATAGCATATTAGCATATTAGCATATTAGCATATTAGCATATTAGCATATTAGCATAGCATATTAGCATATTAGCATATTAGCATATTAGCATAGCATATTAGCATATTAGCATATTAGCATATTAGCATATTAGCATATTAGCATAGCGTGTTAGCGTATTAGCATATTAGCATATTAGCATAGCATATTAGCATATTAGCATATTAGCATATTAGCATATTAGCATAGCGTGTTAGTGTATTAGCATATTAGCATATTAGCATAGCATATTAGCATATTAGCATATTAGCATATTAGCATAGCATATTAGCATATTAGCATATTAGCATATTAGCATAGCATATTAGCATATTAGCATATTAGCATATTAGCATATTAGCATAGCATATTAGCATATTAGCATATTAGCATATTAGCATAGCATATTAGCATATTAGCATATTAGCATATTAGCATATTAGCATATTAGCATAGCGTGTTAGCGTATTAGCATATTAGCATATTAGCATAGCATATTAGCATATTAGCATAGCATATTAGCATATTAGCATAGCATATTAGCATATTAGCATATTAGCATATTAGCATTTTAGCATAGCGTGTTAGCATAGCGTGTTAGCATATTAGCGTATTAGCATATTAGCATATTAGCATATTAGCATATTAGCATAGTATATTAGCATATTAGCATATTAGCATATTAGCATATTAGCATATTAGCATAGCATATTAGCATATTAGCATATTAGCATATTAGCATATTAGCATATTAGCATATTAGCATAGCGTGTTAGTGTATTAGCAAATTAGCATATTAGCATAGCATATTAGCATATTAGCATATTAGTATATTAGCATATTAGCATATTAGCATAGCATATTAGCATATTAGCATATTAGCATAGCATATTAGCATATCAGCATTTTAGCATATTAGCATAGCATATTAGCATATTAGCATATTAGCATATTAGCATATTAGCATAGCATATTAGCATATTAGCATATTAGCATATTAGCATATTAGCATAGCATATTAGCATATTAGCATATTAGCATATTAGCATATTAGCATAGCGTGTTAGCCTATTAGAGTATTAGCATATTAGCATATTAGCATAGCGTGTTAGCGTATTAGCATATTAGCATATTAGCATAGCATATTAGCATATTAGCATATTAGCATATTAGCAAATTAGCATATTAGCATATTAGCATAGCATATTAGCATAGCATATTAGCATATTAGCATATTAGCATATTAGCATATTAGCATATTAGCATAGCATATTAGCATATTAGCATATTAGCATATTAGCATAGCATATTAGCATATTAGCATATTAGCATATTAGCATATTAGCATGTTAGCATAGCATATTAGCATATTAGCATATTAGCATATTAGCATATTAGCATAGCGTGTTAGCGTATTAGCATATTAGCATATTAGCATATTAGCAAATTAGCATATTAGCATAGCATATTAGCATATTAGCATATTAGCATATTAGCATATTAGCATAGCATGTTAGCATATTAGCATATTAGCATATTAGCATAGCATATTAGCATATTAGCATATTAGCATATTAGCATAGCGTGTTAGCGTATTAGCATATTAGCATAGCATATTAGCATATTAGCATATTAGCATATTAGCATAGCATATTAGCATATTAACATATTAGCATATTAGCATATTAGCATAGTATATTAGCATATTAGCATATTAGCATATTAGCATATTAGCATATTAGCATATTAGCATAGCATATTAGCATATTAGCATATTAGCATATTAGCATATTAGCATGGCATATTAGCATATTAGCATAGCATATTAGCATATTAGCATAGCATATTAGCATATTAGCATATTAGCATATTAGCATATTAGCATATTAGCATAGCGTGTTAGCATATTAGCGTATTAGCATATTAGCATATTAGCATATTAGCATGTTAGCATATTAGCATAGCATATTAGCATATTAGCATATTAGCATATTAGCATATTAGCATATTAGCATAGCATATTAGCATAGCATATTAGCATAGCTTGTTAGCATATTAGCATAATAGCATATTAGCATATTAGCATATTAGCATAGCATATTAGCATATTAGCATATTAGCATATTAGCATATTAGCATAGCGTGTTAGCATATTAGCATATTAGCATATTAGCATATTAGCATGGCATATTAGCATATTAGCATAGCATATTAGCATATTAGCATAGCATATTAGCATATTAGCATATTAGCATATTAGCATATTAGCATAGCGTGTTAGCATATTAGCGTATTAGCATATTAGGATATTAGCATATTAGCATGTTAGCATATTAGCATAGTATATTAGCATATTAGCATATTAGCATATTAGCATATTAGCATAGCATATTAGCATATTATCATATTAGCATATTAGCATAGCATATTAGCATATTAGCATATTAGCATATTAGCATATTAGCATATTAGCATATTAGCATATTAGCATATTAGCATAGCATATTAGCATATTAGCATATTAGCATATTAGCATATTAGCATAGCATATTAGCATATTAGCATATTAGTATATTAGCATATTAGCATAGCATAGCATATTAGCATATTAGCATATTAGCATATTAGCATAGCATATTAGCATAGCATATTAGCATATTAGCATATTAGCATATTAGCATATTAGCATAGCATATTAGGATATTAGCATATTAGCATATTAGCATAGCATATTAGCATATTAGCATATTAGCATATTAGCATATTAGCATATTAGCATAGCGTGTTAGTGTATTAGCATATTAGCATATTAGCATAGCATATTAGCATATTAGCATATTAGCATATTAGCATATTAACATAGCATATTAGCATATTAGCATATTAGCATATTAGCATATTAGCATAGCATATTAGCATATTAGCATATTAGCATATTAGCATATTAGCATAGCATATTAGCATATTAGCGTATTAGCATATTACCATATTAGCATATTAGCATATTAGCATATTAGCATATTAGCATAGCATATTAGCATATTAGCATATTAGCATATTAGCATATTAGCATAGCATATTAGCATATTAGCATATTAGCATATTAGTATATTAGCATAGCATATTAGCATATTAGTATATTAGCATAGCATATTAGCATATTAGCATATTAGCATATTAGCATATTAGCATATTAGCATAGCATATTAGCATATTAGCATATTAGCATAGCATATTAGCATATTAGCATATTAGCATATTAGCATAGCGTGTTAGCGTATTAGCATATTAGCATATTAGCATAGCATATTAGCATATTAGCATATTAGCATATTAGCATATTAGCATAGCGTGTTAGTGTATTAGCATATTAGCATATTAGCATAGCATATTAGCATATTAGCATATTAGCATATTAGCATATTAGCATATTAGCATAGCATATTAGCATATTAGCATATTAGCATATTAGCATAGCATATTAGCATATTAGCATATTAGCATATTAGCATATTAATATATTAGCATAGCATATTAGCATATTAGCATATTAGCATAGCATATTAGCATATTAGCATATTAGCATATTAGCATATTAGCATAGCATATTAGCATATTAGCATATTAACATATTAGTATATTAGCATAGCATATTAGCATATTAGCATATTAGCATATTAGCATATTAGCATAGCATATTAGCATATTAGCATATTAGCATAGCGTGTTAGCGTGTTAGCGTATTAGCATATTAGCATAGCATATTAGCATATTAGCATATTAGCATATTAGCATATTAGCATATTAGCATAGCATATTAGCATATTAGCATATTAGCATATTAGCATATTAGCATATTAGCATATTAGCATAGCATATTAGCATATTAGCATATTAGCATATTAGCATAGCATATTAGCATATTAGCATATTAGCATATTAGCATAGCGTGTTAGCGTGTTAGCGTATTAGTATATTAGCATAGCATATTAGCATATTAGCATATTAACATATTAGCATAGCATATTAGCATATTAGCATATTAGCATATTAGCATATTAGCATAGCATATTAGCATATTAGCATATTAGCATATTAGCATATTAGCATATTAGCATAGCATATTAGCATATTAGCATATTAGCATATTAGCATATTAGCATAGCATATTAGCATATTAGCATATTAGCATATTAGCATATTAGCATAGCATATTAGCATATTAGCATATTAGCATATTAGCATATTAGCATAGCGTGTTAGCGTATTAGCATATTAGCATATTAGCATAGCATATTAGCATATTAGCATGGCATATTAGCATATTAGCATAGCATATTAGCATATTAGCATATTAGCATATTAGCATATTAGCATATTAGCATATTAGCATAGCGTGTTAGCATATTAACGTATTAGCATATTAGCATATTAGCATATTAGCATATTAGCATATTAGCATAGCATATTAGCATATTAGCATATTAGCATATTAGCATAGCGTGTTAGTGTATTAGCATATTAGCATAGCATATTAGCATATTAGCATATTAGCATATTAGCATATTAGCATATTAGCATATTAGCATATTAGCATAGCATATTAGCATATTAGCATATTAGCATATTAGCATAGCATATTAGCATATTAGCATATTAGCATATTAGCATAGCATATTAGCATATTAGCATATTACCATATTAGCATAGCATATTAGCATATTAGCATATTACCATATTAGCATATTAGCATAGCATATTAGCATATTAGCATATTAGCATATTAGCATATTAGCATATTAGCGTATTAGCATAGCATATTAGCATATTAGCATATTAGCATATTAGCATATTAGCATAGCATATTAGCATATTAGCATATTAGCATATTAGCATATTAGCATATTAGCTTAGCATATTAGCATAGCGTGTTAGCGTATTAGCATATTAGCATATTAGCATATTAGCATATTAACATATTAGCATATTAGCATAGCATATTAGCATATTAGCATATTAACATATTAGCATATTAGCATAGCATATTAGCATATTAGCATATTAGCAGATTTGTATATTAGCATATTAGCATAGCATATTAGCATATTAGCATATTAGCATATTAGCATATTAGCATATTAGCATAACGTGTTAGCGTATTAGCGTATTAGCATATTAGCATAGCGTGTTAGCGTATTAGCATATTAGTATATTAGCATATTAGCATATTAACATAGCATATTAGCATATTAGCATATTAGCATATTAGCATAGCATATTAGCATATTAGCATAGCATATTAGCATATTAGCATATTAGCATATTAGCATATTAGCATATTAGCATATTAGCATAGCATATTAGCATATTAGCATATTAGCATATTAACATATTAGCATAGCACATTAGCATATTAGCATATTAGCATATTAACATATTAGCATATTAGCATATTAGCATAGCATATTAACATATTAGCATATTAGCATAGCATATTAGCATATTAGCATATTAGCATATTAGCATATTAGCATATTAGCATATTAGCATATTAGCATAGCGTGTTAGCGTATTAGCGTATTAGCATATTAGCATAGCGTGTTAGCGTATTAGCATATTAGCATATTAGCATAGCATATTAGCATATTAGCATATTAGCATATTAGCATATTAGCATAGCATATTAGCATATTAGCATATTAGCATATTAGCATATTAGCATATTAGCATATTAGCATAGCATATTAGCATATTAGCATATTAGCATATTAGCATAGCATATTAGCATATTAGCATATTAACATATTAGCATATTAGCATATTAGCATAGCGTGTTAGTGTATTAGCATATTAGCATATTAGCATAGCATTTTAGCATATTAGCATATTAGCATATTAGCATAGCATATTAGCATAGCGTGTTAGCGTATTAGCATATTAGCATATTAGTATATTAGCATATTAGCATAGCATATTAGCATATTAGCATATTAGCATATTAGCATATTAGCATAGCATATTAGCATATTAGCATAGCATATTAGCATATTAGCATATTAGCATATTAGTATATTAGCGTATTAGCATATTAGCATATTAGCATATTAGCATATTAGCATATTAGCATAGCATATTAGCATATTAGCATATTAGCATATTAGCATATTAGCATAGCATATTAGCATATTAGCATATTAGCATATTAGCATATTAGCATAGCATATTAGCATATTAGCATATTAGCATATTAGCATATTAGCATATTAGCATAGCGTGTTAGCGTATTAGCATATTAGCATAGCATATTAGCATATTAGCATAGCGTGTTAGCGTATTAGCATATTAGCATATTAGCATAGCATATTAGCATATTAGCATATTAGCATATTAGCATATTAGCATATTAGCATAGCATATTAGCATATTAGCATATTAGCATATTAGCATATTAGCATATTAGCATAGCGTGTTAGTGTATTAGCATATTAGCATATTAGCATAGCATATTAGCATATTAGCATATTAGCATATTAGCATAGCATATTAGCATATTAGCATATTAGCATATTAGCATATTAGCATAGCATATTAGCATATTAGCATATTAGCATATTAGCATATTAGCATATTAGCATAGCATATTAGCATATTAGCATATTAGCATAGCATGTTAGCGTATTAGCATATTAGCATATTAGCATATTAGCATATTAGCATATTAGCATATTAACATATTAGCATATTAGCATAGCATATTATATTAGCATATTAGCATATTAGCATATTAGCATATTAGCATATTAGCATATTAGCATAGCATATTAGCATATTAGCATATTAGCATATTAGCATAGCATATTAGCATATTAGCATATTAGCATATTAGCATATTAGCATATTAGCATATTAGCATAGCGTGTTAGCGTATTAGCATATTAGCATATTAGCATAGCATATTAGCATATTAGCATATTAGCATATTAGCATATTAGCATATTAGCATATTAGCATAGCATATTAGCATATTAGCATATTAGCATATTAGCATAGCATGTTAGCATATTAGCATATTAGCATAGCATATTAGCATATTAGCATATTAGCATATTAGCATATTAGCATAGCATATTAGCATATTAGCATAGCGTATTAGCGTATTAGCATATTAGCATATTAGCATAGCATATTAGCATATTAGCATAGCATATTAGCATATTAGCATATTAGCATATTAGCATATTAGCATATTAACATATTAGCATATTATCATATTAGCATATTAGCATAGCGTGTTAGCATATTAGCGTATTAGCATATTAGCATATTAGCATATTAGCATATTAGCATATTAGCATAGCATATTAGCATATTAGCATATTAGCATATTAGCATAGCATATTAGCATAGCATATTAGCATATTAGCATATTAGCATATTAGCATAGCGTGTTAGTGTATTAGCATATTAGCATATTAGCATAGCATATTAGCATATTAGCATATTAGCATATTAGCATATTAGCATATTAGCATATTAGTATAGCATATTAGCATATTAGCATATTAGCATATTAGCATATTAGCATAGCATATTAGCATATTAGCATATTAGCATATTAGCATAGCATATTAGCATATTAGCATATTAGCATATTAGCATAGCATATTAGCATATTAGCATATTAGCATATTAGCATATTAGCATATTAGCATATTAGCATAGCATGTTAGCGTATTAGGGTATTAGCATATTAGCATAGCGTATTAGCGTATTAGCATATTAGCATATTAGCATAGAATATTAGCATATTAGCATATTAGCATATTAGCATAGCATATTAGCATATTAGCATATTAGCATATTAGCATATTAGCATATTAGCATATTAGCATAGCATATTAGCATATTAGCATATTAGCATATTAGCATAGCGTGTTAATGTATTAGCATATT
This sequence comes from Brienomyrus brachyistius, assembly GCF_023856365.1. Lineage (NCBI taxonomy): Eukaryota > Metazoa > Chordata > Actinopteri > Osteoglossiformes > Mormyridae > Brienomyrus > Brienomyrus brachyistius. Next base: position 44,298 of record NW_026043096.1, on the reverse strand, counting down.
AGCATAGCATATTAGCATATTAGCATATTAGCATATTAGCATAGCATATTAGCATATTAGCATATTAGCATATTAGCATAGCATATTAGCATATTAGCATATTAGCATATTAGCATATTAACATATTAGCATATTAGCATAGCATATTAGCATATTAGCATATTAGCATATTAGCATAGCATATTAGCATATTAGCATATTAGCATATTAGCATATTAGCATATTAGCATAGCATATTAGCATACTAGCATATTAGCATATTAGCATATTAGCATAGCATGTTAGCGTATTAGCATATTAGTATATAAGCATATTAGCATATTAGCATATTAGCATATTAGCATATTAGCATATTAGTATATTAGCATATTAGCATATTAGCATATTAGCATAGCATATTAGCAAATTAGCATATTAGCATATTAGCATATTAGCATATTAGTATATTAGCATAGTATATTAGCATAGCATATTAGCATATTAGCATATTAGTATATTAGCATATTAGCATATTAGCATATTTGCATAGCATATTAGCATATTAGCATATTAGCATATTAGCATATTAGCATAGCATATTAGCATATTAGCATATTAGTATATTAGCATATTAGCATATTAGCATATTAGCATATTAGCATAGCATATTAGCATATTAGCATATTAGCATATTAGCATATTAGCATATTAGCATAGCATATTAGCATATTAGCATATTAGCATATTAGTATATTAGTATATTAGCATATTAGCATATTAGCATATTAGCATATTAGCATAGCATATTAGCATAGCATATTAGCATATTAGCATATTAGCATATTAGCATAGCGTGTTAGTGTATTAGCATATTAGCATATTAGCATATTAGCATATTAGCATAGCATATTAGCATATTAGCATATTAGCATATTAGCATATTAGCATAGCATATTAGCATATTAGCATATTAGCATATTAGCATATTAGCATATTAGCATAGCATATTAGCATATTAGCATAGCATATTAGCATATTAGCTTAGCATATTAGCATATTAGCATATTAGCATATTAGCATATTAGCATATTAGCATAGCATATTAGCATGGCATATTAGCATATTAGCATATTAGCATATTAGCATAGCATATTAGCATATTAGCATATTAGCATATTAGCATATTAGTATATTAGCATAGCATATTAGCATATTAGCATATTAGCATATTAGCATATTAGCATAGCTTAGCATATTAGCGTATTAAAATATTAGCATATTAGCATATTAGCATATTAGCATATTAGCATATTAGCATAGCATATTAGCATATTAGCATATTAGCATATTAGCATATTAGCATATTAGCATAGCATATTAGCATAGCATATTAGCATATTAGCATATTAGCATATTAGCATATTAGCATATCAGCATATTAGCATATTAGCATAGCATATTAGCATATTAGCATATTAGCATATTAGTACATTAGCATATTAGCATATTAGCATATTAGCATAGCATATTAGCATATTAGTATATTAGCATATTAGCATATTAGCATATTAGCATATTAGCATAGCGTGTTAGTGTATTAGCATATTAGCATATTAGCATAGCATATTAGCATATTAGCATATTAGCATAGCATATTAACATATTAGCATATTAGCATATTAGCATATTAGCATAGCATATTAGCATATTAGCATATTAGCATATTAGCATAGCATATTAGCATATTAGCATATTAGCATATTAGCATATTAGCATAGCATATTAGCATATTAGCATATTAGCATATTAGCATAGCATATTAGCATATTACCATATTAGCATATTAGCATATTAGCATATTAGCATAGCATATTAGCATATTAGCATATTAGCATATTAGCATAGCGTGTTAGCGTATTAGCATATTAGCATAGCATATTAGTATATTAGCATATTAGCATATTAGTATAGCATATTAGCATATTAGCATATTAGCATATTAGCATATTAGCATATTAGCATATTAGCATAGCATATTAGCATATTAGCATATTAGCATATTAGCATATTAGCATATTAGCATAGCATATTAGCATATTACCATATTAGCATATTAGCATATTAGCATATTAGCATAGCATATTAGCATATTAGCATATTAGCATATTAGCATATTAGCATATTAGCATAGCATATTAGCATATTAGCATATTAGCATATTAGCATATTAGCATAGCGTGTTAGCGTATTAGCATATTAGCATATTAGCATAGCATATTAGCATATTAGCATAGCATATTAGCATATTAGCATAGCATATTAGCATATTAGCATATTAGCATATTAGCATATTAGCATATTAGCATAGCGTGTTAGCATATTAGCGTATTAGCATATTAGCATATTAGCATATTAGCATATTAGCATAGCATATTAGCATATTAGCATATTAGCATAGCATATTAGCATATTAGCATATTAGCATATTAGCATATTAGCATATTAGCATATTAGCATATTAGCATAGCGTGTTAGTGTATTAGCATATTAGCATATTAGCATAGCATATTAGCATATTAGCATATTAGCATATTAGTATATTAGCATATTAGCATATTAGCATAGCATATTAGCATATTAGCATATTAGCATAGCATATTAGCATATCAGCATTTTAGCATATTAGCATAGCATATTAGCATATTAGCATATTAGCATATTAGCATATTAGCATATTAGCATAGCATATTAGCATATTAGCATATTAGCATATTAGCATATTAGCATAGCATATTAGCACATTAGCATATTAGCATATTAGCATATTAGCATAGCGTATTAGCATATTAGCATATTAGCATAGCATATTAGCATATTAGCATATTAGCATATTAGCAAATTAGCATATTAGCATAGCATATTAGCATAGCATATTAGCATATTAGCATATTAGCAAATTAGCATATTAGCATATTAGCATAGCATATTAGCATATTAGCATATTAGCATATTAGCATATTAGCATATTAGCATAGCATATTAGCATATTAGCATATTAGCATATTAGCATATTAGCATATTAGCATATTAGCATAGCATATTAGCATATTAGCATATTAGCATATTAGCATATTAGCATATTAGCATAGCGTGTTAGCGTATTAGCATATTAGCATATTAGCATATTAGCATATTAGCATATTAGCATATTAGCATAGCATATTAGTATATTAGCATATTAGCATATTAGTATATTAGCATATTAGCATATTAGCATAGCATATTAGCATATTAGCATATTAGCATAGCATATTAGCATATTAGCATAGCATATTAGCATATTAGCATATTAGCATAGCGTGTTAGCGTATTAGCATATTAGCATAGCATATTAGCATATTAGCATATTAGCATATTAGCATAGCATATTAGCATATTAGCATATTAGCATATTAGCATAGTATATTAGCATATTAGCATATTAGCATATTAGCATATTAGCATATTAGCATATTAGTATATTAGCATAGCATATTATCATATTAGCATATTAGCATATTAGCATGGCATATTAGCATAGCATATTAGCATATTAGCATATTAGCATATTAGCATATTAGCATATTAGCGTATTAGCATATTAGCATATTAGCATATTAGCATATTAGCATATTAGCATATTAGTATATTAGCATAGCATATTAGCATATTAGCATATTAGCATATTAGCATAGCATATTAGCATATTAGCATATTAGCATATTAGCATATTAGCATAGCGTGTTAGCGTATTAGCATATTAGCATAGCATATTAGCATATTAGCATATTAGCATATTAGCATAGCATATTAGTATATTAGCATATTAGCATATTAGCATATTAGCATAGTATATTAGCATATTAGCATATTAGCATATTAGCATATTAGCATATTAGCATATTATTCTCTCTATAATTTTCTCTTCACCCTATACACTGCGGACTTCAATTACAACACGGACACTTGCCATCTACAGAAGTTTTCAGACGACACTGCCATTGTTGGTCGGGTGTCAGAGGGGAACGAGCTGGAATACAGGGGGGTCATCGATCGCTTTGTCAGCTGGTGTGAACTGAACCATCTTCATATTAATGCCAGCAAGACGAAGGAACTGGTGATTGACTTCAGCAAGAAGTCTTCTCCTACTACACCGGTGAACATCCAGGGTCTGGACATTGAAACGGTGAAGGAGTACAAATTCCTGGGTGTTCACCTAAACAACAAACTGGACTGGTCTACAAACACTGAGGCAGTTTACAAAAAGGGTCTAAGTCGTCTTCACCTGCTTAGGCGGCTAAGATCCTTTGGGTTGAACAGGACTCTCTTAAGGTCCTTCTATGACACTGTGGTAGCATCTGCTATCTTTTATGCTGTGGTCTGCTGGTGTGGTGGAATTGCAGAGAGGAACAGGGGGAAATTGGACAAACTGGTGAAGAGGGCCAGCTCTGTCCTGGGCTGCCCACTGAAATCCATCGAGCAGGTTGGGGATGAGAGGATGCGGTCTAAGCTAACATCCATTATGGACAACACCTCCCACCCCCTGCATGAGACTGTACGAGCTCTGAGCAGCTCATTCAGCAATAGACTTCTACACCCACAGTGTAGGAAGGAGCGCTACCGCAGGTCATTCCTACCAGCGGCTGTCAGACATTATAACAGTTTAGCGTGAGTATTTTTTACTCATATATGTTTAACTGACATATCACATGCTGTAACCAGGATCATTCACACCCCACCCCACCCCCGCACTTGTGTACATATCTCTGTACATTTTGTACATATCTCTGTACATCTTTATTTATTTCCAAAACTTTTTGTACATTTGTATTTATATCTTTGTGTATCTACCTGCTCCTATTGTTCTATATTACGTTTTTGTGCAAGAGCTCTGTAACACCTAAATTTCTCATTCGTGGGATAATAAAGGTTTATTCTATTCTATTCTATTCTATTAGCATAGCATATTAGCATATTAGCATATTAGCATAGCATATTAGCATATTAGCATAATAGCATATTAGCATATTAGCATATTAGCATAGCATATTAGCATATTAGCATATTAGCATATTAGCATATTAGCATATTAGCATATTAGCATAGCGTGTTAGCATATTAGCGTATTAGCATATTAGCATATTAGCATATTAGCATGTTAGCATATTAGCATAGCATATTAGCATATTAGCATATTAGCATATTAGCATATTAGCATATTAGCATAGCATATTAGCATAGCTTGTTAGCATATTAGCATATTAGCATAATAGCATATTAGCATATTAGCATATTAGCATAGCATATTAGCATATTAGCATATTAGCATATTAGCATATTAGCATAGCGTGTTAGTGTATTAGCATATTAGCATATTAGCATATTAGCATATTAGCATATTAGCATATTAGCATAGCTTGTTAGCATATTAGCGTATTAGCATATTAGCATATTAGCATATTAGCATAGCATATTAGCATATTAGCATAATAGCATATTAGCATATTAGCATATTAGCATAGCATATTAGCATATTAGCATATTAGCATATTAGCATATTAGCATAGCGTGTTAGTGTATTAGCATATTAGCATATTAGCATATTAGCATATTAGCATATTAGCATATTAGCATAGCATATTAGCATATTAGCATATTAGCATATTAGCATATTAGCATAGCATATTAGCATATTAGCATATTAGCATATTAGCATATTAGCATAGCATATTAGCATATTAGCATATTAGCATATTAGCACATTAGCATATTAGCATATTAGCATATTAGCATAGCATATTAGCATATTAGCATATTAGCATATTAGCATATTAGCATAGCATATTAGCATATTAGCATATTAGCATATTAGCATATTAGCATAGCATAGCATATTAGCATATTAGCATATTAGCATATTAGCATATTAGCATAGCATATTAGCATATTAGCATATTAGCATATTAGCATATTAGCATAGCATATTAGGATATTAGCATATTAGCATATTAGCATATTAGCATATTAGCATAGCATATTAACATATTAGCATATTAGCATATTAGCATATTAGCATATTAGCATATTAGCATAGCATATTAGCATATTAGCATATTAGCATAGCATATTAGCATATTAGCATATTAACATATTAGCATAGCGTGTTAGCGTATTAGCATATTAGCATATTAGCATAGCATATTAGCATAGCATATTAGCATATTAGCATATTAGCATATTGGCATAGCATGTTAGTGTATTAGCATATTAGCATATTAGCATATTAGCATAGCATATTAGCATATTAACATATTAGCATATTAGCATATTAGCATAGCATATTAGCATATTAGCATATTAGCATATTAGCATATTAGCATATTAGCATAGCATATTAGCATATTAGCATATTAGTATATTAGCATATTAACATATTAGCATAGCATATTAGCATATTAGCATATTAGCATATTAGCATATTAGCATAGCATATTAGCATATTAGCATATTAGCATATTAGCATAGCGTGTTAGCGTATTAGCATATTAGCATATTAGCATAGCATATTAGCATATTAGCATATTAGCATATTAGCATATTAGCATAGCGTGTTAGTGTATTAGCATATTAGTATATTAGCATAGCATATTAGCATATTAGCATATTAGCATATTAACATAGCATATTAGCATATTAGCATATTAGTATATTAGCATATTAGCATAGCATATTAGCATATTAGCATATTAGCATATTAGCATATTAGCATATTAGCATAGCATATTAGCATATAAGCATATTAGCATATTAGCATATTAGCATATTAGCATATTAGCATATTAGCATAGCATATTAGCATATTAGCATATTAGCATATTAACATATTAGCATATTAGCATAGCATATTAGCATATTAGCATATTAGCATATTAGTATATTAGCATAGCATATTAGCATATTAGCATATTAGCATATTAGCATATTAGCATATTAGCATAGCATATTAGCATATTAGCATATTAGCATATTAGCATAGCATATTAGCATATTAGCATATTAGCATATTAGCATATTAGCATATTAGCATAGCGTGTTAGCGTATTAGCATATTAGCATATTAGCATAGCATATTAGCATATTAGCATATTAGCATATTAGCATATTAGCATAGCGTGTTAGTGTATTAGCATATTAGCATATTAGCATAGCATATTAGCATATTAGCATATTAGCATATTAGCATAGCATATTAGCATATTAGCATATTAGCATATTAGCATAGCATATTAGCATATTAGCATATTAGCATATTAGCATATTAGCATAGCATATTAGCATATTAGCATATTAGCATATTAGCATAGCATATTAGCATATTAGCATATTAGCATATTAGCATATTAGCATATTAGCATAGCGTGTTAGCGTATTAGCATATTAGCATATTAGCATAGCATATTAGCATATTAGCATAGCATATTAGCATATTAGCATAGCATATTAGCATATTAGCATATTAGCATATTAGCATTTTAGCATAGCGTGTTAGCATAGCGTGTTAGCATATTAGCGTATTAGCATATTAGCATATTAGCATATTAGCATATTAGCATAGTATATTAGCATATTAGCATATTAGCATATTAGCATATTAGCATATTAGCATAGCATATTAGCATATTAGCATATTAGCATATTAGCATATTAGCATATTAGCATATTAGCATAGCGTGTTAGTGTATTAGCAAATTAGCATATTAGCATAGCATATTAGCATATTAGCATATTAGTATATTAGCATATTAGCATATTAGCATAGCATATTAGCATATTAGCATATTAGCATAGCATATTAGCATATCAGCATTTTAGCATATTAGCATAGCATATTAGCATATTAGCATATTAGCATATTAGCATATTAGCATAGCATATTAGCATATTAGCATATTAGCATATTAGCATATTAGCATAGCATATTAGCATATTAGCATATTAGCATATTAGCATATTAGCATAGCGTGTTAGCCTATTAGAGTATTAGCATATTAGCATATTAGCATAGCGTGTTAGCGTATTAGCATATTAGCATATTAGCATAGCATATTAGCATATTAGCATATTAGCATATTAGCAAATTAGCATATTAGCATATTAGCATAGCATATTAGCATAGCATATTAGCATATTAGCATATTAGCATATTAGCATATTAGCATATTAGCATAGCATATTAGCATATTAGCATATTAGCATATTAGCATAGCATATTAGCATATTAGCATATTAGCATATTAGCATATTAGCATGTTAGCATAGCATATTAGCATATTAGCATATTAGCATATTAGCATATTAGCATAGCGTGTTAGCGTATTAGCATATTAGCATATTAGCATATTAGCAAATTAGCATATTAGCATAGCATATTAGCATATTAGCATATTAGCATATTAGCATATTAGCATAGCATGTTAGCATATTAGCATATTAGCATATTAGCATAGCATATTAGCATATTAGCATATTAGCATATTAGCATAGCGTGTTAGCGTATTAGCATATTAGCATAGCATATTAGCATATTAGCATATTAGCATATTAGCATAGCATATTAGCATATTAACATATTAGCATATTAGCATATTAGCATAGTATATTAGCATATTAGCATATTAGCATATTAGCATATTAGCATATTAGCATATTAGCATAGCATATTAGCATATTAGCATATTAGCATATTAGCATATTAGCATGGCATATTAGCATATTAGCATAGCATATTAGCATATTAGCATAGCATATTAGCATATTAGCATATTAGCATATTAGCATATTAGCATATTAGCATAGCGTGTTAGCATATTAGCGTATTAGCATATTAGCATATTAGCATATTAGCATGTTAGCATATTAGCATAGCATATTAGCATATTAGCATATTAGCATATTAGCATATTAGCATATTAGCATAGCATATTAGCATAGCATATTAGCATAGCTTGTTAGCATATTAGCATAATAGCATATTAGCATATTAGCATATTAGCATAGCATATTAGCATATTAGCATATTAGCATATTAGCATATTAGCATAGCGTGTTAGCATATTAGCATATTAGCATATTAGCATATTAGCATGGCATATTAGCATATTAGCATAGCATATTAGCATATTAGCATAGCATATTAGCATATTAGCATATTAGCATATTAGCATATTAGCATAGCGTGTTAGCATATTAGCGTATTAGCATATTAGGATATTAGCATATTAGCATGTTAGCATATTAGCATAGTATATTAGCATATTAGCATATTAGCATATTAGCATATTAGCATAGCATATTAGCATATTATCATATTAGCATATTAGCATAGCATATTAGCATATTAGCATATTAGCATATTAGCATATTAGCATATTAGCATATTAGCATATTAGCATATTAGCATAGCATATTAGCATATTAGCATATTAGCATATTAGCATATTAGCATAGCATATTAGCATATTAGCATATTAGTATATTAGCATATTAGCATAGCATAGCATATTAGCATATTAGCATATTAGCATATTAGCATAGCATATTAGCATAGCATATTAGCATATTAGCATATTAGCATATTAGCATATTAGCATAGCATATTAGGATATTAGCATATTAGCATATTAGCATAGCATATTAGCATATTAGCATATTAGCATATTAGCATATTAGCATATTAGCATAGCGTGTTAGTGTATTAGCATATTAGCATATTAGCATAGCATATTAGCATATTAGCATATTAGCATATTAGCATATTAACATAGCATATTAGCATATTAGCATATTAGCATATTAGCATATTAGCATAGCATATTAGCATATTAGCATATTAGCATATTAGCATATTAGCATAGCATATTAGCATATTAGCGTATTAGCATATTACCATATTAGCATATTAGCATATTAGCATATTAGCATATTAGCATAGCATATTAGCATATTAGCATATTAGCATATTAGCATATTAGCATAGCATATTAGCATATTAGCATATTAGCATATTAGTATATTAGCATAGCATATTAGCATATTAGTATATTAGCATAGCATATTAGCATATTAGCATATTAGCATATTAGCATATTAGCATATTAGCATAGCATATTAGCATATTAGCATATTAGCATAGCATATTAGCATATTAGCATATTAGCATATTAGCATAGCGTGTTAGCGTATTAGCATATTAGCATATTAGCATAGCATATTAGCATATTAGCATATTAGCATATTAGCATATTAGCATAGCGTGTTAGTGTATTAGCATATTAGCATATTAGCATAGCATATTAGCATATTAGCATATTAGCATATTAGCATATTAGCATATTAGCATAGCATATTAGCATATTAGCATATTAGCATATTAGCATAGCATATTAGCATATTAGCATATTAGCATATTAGCATATTAATATATTAGCATAGCATATTAGCATATTAGCATATTAGCATAGCATATTAGCATATTAGCATATTAGCATATTAGCATATTAGCATAGCATATTAGCATATTAGCATATTAACATATTAGTATATTAGCATAGCATATTAGCATATTAGCATATTAGCATATTAGCATATTAGCATAGCATATTAGCATATTAGCATATTAGCATAGCGTGTTAGCGTGTTAGCGTATTAGCATATTAGCATAGCATATTAGCATATTAGCATATTAGCATATTAGCATATTAGCATATTAGCATAGCATATTAGCATATTAGCATATTAGCATATTAGCATATTAGCATATTAGCATATTAGCATAGCATATTAGCATATTAGCATATTAGCATATTAGCATAGCATATTAGCATATTAGCATATTAGCATATTAGCATAGCGTGTTAGCGTGTTAGCGTATTAGTATATTAGCATAGCATATTAGCATATTAGCATATTAACATATTAGCATAGCATATTAGCATATTAGCATATTAGCATATTAGCATATTAGCATAGCATATTAGCATATTAGCATATTAGCATATTAGCATATTAGCATATTAGCATAGCATATTAGCATATTAGCATATTAGCATATTAGCATATTAGCATAGCATATTAGCATATTAGCATATTAGCATATTAGCATATTAGCATAGCATATTAGCATATTAGCATATTAGCATATTAGCATATTAGCATAGCGTGTTAGCGTATTAGCATATTAGCATATTAGCATAGCATATTAGCATATTAGCATGGCATATTAGCATATTAGCATAGCATATTAGCATATTAGCATATTAGCATATTAGCATATTAGCATATTAGCATATTAGCATAGCGTGTTAGCATATTAACGTATTAGCATATTAGCATATTAGCATATTAGCATATTAGCATATTAGCATAGCATATTAGCATATTAGCATATTAGCATATTAGCATAGCGTGTTAGTGTATTAGCATATTAGCATAGCATATTAGCATATTAGCATATTAGCATATTAGCATATTAGCATATTAGCATATTAGCATATTAGCATAGCATATTAGCATATTAGCATATTAGCATATTAGCATAGCATATTAGCATATTAGCATATTAGCATATTAGCATAGCATATTAGCATATTAGCATATTACCATATTAGCATAGCATATTAGCATATTAGCATATTACCATATTAGCATATTAGCATAGCATATTAGCATATTAGCATATTAGCATATTAGCATATTAGCATATTAGCGTATTAGCATAGCATATTAGCATATTAGCATATTAGCATATTAGCATATTAGCATAGCATATTAGCATATTAGCATATTAGCATATTAGCATATTAGCATATTAGCTTAGCATATTAGCATAGCGTGTTAGCGTATTAGCATATTAGCATATTAGCATATTAGCATATTAACATATTAGCATATTAGCATAGCATATTAGCATATTAGCATATTAACATATTAGCATATTAGCATAGCATATTAGCATATTAGCATATTAGCAGATTTGTATATTAGCATATTAGCATAGCATATTAGCATATTAGCATATTAGCATATTAGCATATTAGCATATTAGCATAACGTGTTAGCGTATTAGCGTATTAGCATATTAGCATAGCGTGTTAGCGTATTAGCATATTAGTATATTAGCATATTAGCATATTAACATAGCATATTAGCATATTAGCATATTAGCATATTAGCATAGCATATTAGCATATTAGCATAGCATATTAGCATATTAGCATATTAGCATATTAGCATATTAGCATATTAGCATATTAGCATAGCATATTAGCATATTAGCATATTAGCATATTAACATATTAGCATAGCACATTAGCATATTAGCATATTAGCATATTAACATATTAGCATATTAGCATATTAGCATAGCATATTAACATATTAGCATATTAGCATAGCATATTAGCATATTAGCATATTAGCATATTAGCATATTAGCATATTAGCATATTAGCATATTAGCATAGCGTGTTAGCGTATTAGCGTATTAGCATATTAGCATAGCGTGTTAGCGTATTAGCATATTAGCATATTAGCATAGCATATTAGCATATTAGCATATTAGCATATTAGCATATTAGCATAGCATATTAGCATATTAGCATATTAGCATATTAGCATATTAGCATATTAGCATATTAGCATAGCATATTAGCATATTAGCATATTAGCATATTAGCATAGCATATTAGCATATTAGCATATTAACATATTAGCATATTAGCATATTAGCATAGCGTGTTAGTGTATTAGCATATTAGCATATTAGCATAGCATTTTAGCATATTAGCATATTAGCATATTAGCATAGCATATTAGCATAGCGTGTTAGCGTATTAGCATATTAGCATATTAGTATATTAGCATATTAGCATAGCATATTAGCATATTAGCATATTAGCATATTAGCATATTAGCATAGCATATTAGCATATTAGCATAGCATATTAGCATATTAGCATATTAGCATATTAGTATATTAGCGTATTAGCATATTAGCATATTAGCATATTAGCATATTAGCATATTAGCATAGCATATTAGCATATTAGCATATTAGCATATTAGCATATTAGCATAGCATATTAGCATATTAGCATATTAGCATATTAGCATATTAGCATAGCATATTAGCATATTAGCATATTAGCATATTAGCATATTAGCATATTAGCATAGCGTGTTAGCGTATTAGCATATTAGCATAGCATATTAGCATATTAGCATAGCGTGTTAGCGTATTAGCATATTAGCATATTAGCATAGCATATTAGCATATTAGCATATTAGCATATTAGCATATTAGCATATTAGCATAGCATATTAGCATATTAGCATATTAGCATATTAGCATATTAGCATATTAGCATAGCGTGTTAGTGTATTAGCATATTAGCATATTAGCATAGCATATTAGCATATTAGCATATTAGCATATTAGCATAGCATATTAGCATATTAGCATATTAGCATATTAGCATATTAGCATATTAGCATAGCATATTAGCATATTAGCATATTAGCATATTAGCATATTAGCATATTAGCATAGCATATTAGCATATTAGCATATTAGCATAGCATGTTAGCGTATTAGCATATTAGCATATTAGCATATTAGCATATTAGCATATTAGCATATTAACATATTAGCATATTAGCATAGCATATTATATTAGCATATTAGCATATTAGCATATTAGCATATTAGCATATTAGCATATTAGCATAGCATATTAGCATATTAGCATATTAGCATATTAGCATAGCATATTAGCATATTAGCATATTAGCATATTAGCATATTAGCATATTAGCATATTAGCATAGCGTGTTAGCGTATTAGCATATTAGCATATTAGCATAGCATATTAGCATATTAGCATATTAGCATATTAGCATATTAGCATATTAGCATATTAGCATAGCATATTAGCATATTAGCATATTAGCATATTAGCATAGCATGTTAGCATATTAGCATATTAGCATAGCATATTAGCATATTAGCATATTAGCATATTAGCATATTAGCATAGCATATTAGCATATTAGCATAGCGTATTAGCGTATTAGCATATTAGCATATTAGCATAGCATATTAGCATATTAGCATAGCATATTAGCATATTAGCATATTAGCATATTAGCATATTAGCATATTAACATATTAGCATATTATCATATTAGCATATTAGCATAGCGTGTTAGCATATTAGCGTATTAGCATATTAGCATATTAGCATATTAGCATATTAGCATATTAGCATAGCATATTAGCATATTAGCATATTAGCATATTAGCATAGCATATTAGCATAGCATATTAGCATATTAGCATATTAGCATATTAGCATAGCGTGTTAGTGTATTAGCATATTAGCATATTAGCATAGCATATTAGCATATTAGCATATTAGCATATTAGCATATTAGCATATTAGCATATTAGCATAGCATATTAGCATATTAGCATATTAGCATATTAGCATATTAACATATTAGCATATTAGCATAGCATATTAGCATATTAGCATATTAGCAGATTTGTATATTAGCATATTAGCATAGCATATTAGCATATTAGCATATTAGCATATTAGCATATTAACATATTAGCATATTAGCATAGCATATTAGCATATTAGCATATTAGCAGATTTGTATATTAGCATATTAGCATAGCATATTAGCATATTAGCATATTAGCATATTAGCATATTAGCATAACGTGTTAGCGTATTAGCGTATTAGCATATTAGCATAGCGTGTTAGCGTATTAGCATATTAGCATATTAGCATATTAGCATATTAGCATATTAGCATATTAGCATAGCATATTAGCATATTAGCATAGCATATTAGCATATTAGCATATTAGCATATTAGCATATTAGCATAGCGTGTTAGCATATTAGCATATTAGCGTATTAGCATATTAGCATATTAGCATATTAGCATATTAGCATAGCATATTAGCATATTAGCATATTAGCATATTAGCATATTAGCATATTAGCATAGCATATTAGCGTATTAGCATATTAGTATATTAGCATATTAGCATATTAGCATATTAGCATAGCATATTAGCATAGCATATTAGCATATTAGCATATTAGCATATTAGCATAGCATATTAGCATATTAGCATATTAGCATATTAGCATATTAGCATAGCATATTAGCATATTAGCATATTAGCATATTAGCATAGCATATTAGCATATTAGCATATTAGCATATTAGCATATTAGCATAGCATATTAGCATATTAGCATATTAGCATATTAGCATATTAGCATATTAGCATAGCATATTAGCATATTAGCATATTAGCATATTAGCATATTAGCATATTAGAATATTAGCATAGCATATTAGTATATTAGCATATTAGCATATTAGCATATTAGCATATTAGCATATTAGCATATTAGCATAGCATATTAGCATATTAGCATATTAGCATATTAGCATATTAGCATAGCATGTTAGCGCATTAGCATATTAGCATATTAGCATATTAGCATATTAGCATATTAGCATATTAGCATAGCATATTAGCATATTAGCATATTAGCTTAGCATATTAGCATATTAGCATAGCATATTAGCATATTAGCATATTAGCATATTAGCATATTAGCATAGCGTGTTAGCGTATTAGCATATTAGCATATTAGCATAGCATATTAGCATATTAGCATATTAGCATATTAGCATATTAACATAGCATATTAGCATATTAGCATATTAGCATATTAGAATATTAGCATAGCATATTAGTATATTAGCATATTAGCATATTAGCATATTAGCATATTAGCATATTAGCATATTAGCATAGCATATTAGCATATTAGCATATTAGCATATTAGCATATTAGCATAGCATGTTAGCGCATTAGCATATTAGCATATTAGCATATTAGCATATTAGCATATTAGCATATTAGCATATTAGCATAGCATATTAGCATATTAGCATATTAGCTTAGCATATTAGCATATTAGCATAGCATATTAGCATATTAGCATATTAGCATATTAGCATATTAGCATATTAGCATAGTGTGTTAGTGTATTAGCATATTAGCATATTAGCATAGCATATTAGCATATTAGCATATTAGCATATTAGCATATTAACATAGCATATTAGCATATTAGCATATTAGCATATTAGCATATTAGCATAGCATATTAGCATATTAGCATATTAGCATATTAGCATATTAGCATAGCATATTAGCATATTAGCGTATTAGCATATTACCATATTAGCATATTAGCATAGCATATTAGCATATTAGCATATTAGCATATTAGCATATTAGCATAGCATATTAGCATATTAGCATATTAGCATATTAGTATATTAGCATAGCATATTAGCATATTAGTATATTAGCATAGCATATTAGCATATTAGCATATTAGCATATTAGCATATTAGCATATTAGCATAGCATATTAGCATATTAGCATATTAGCATAGCATATTAGCATATTAGCATATTAGCATATTAGCATAGCGTGTTAGCGTATTAGCATATTAGCATATTAGCATAGCATATTAGCATATTAGCATATTAGCATATTAGCATATTAGCATAGCGTGTTAGTGTATTAGCATATTAGCATATTAGCATAGCATATTAGCATATTAGCATATTAGCATATTAGCATATTAGCATATTAGCATAGCATATTAGCATATTAGCATATTAGCATATTAGCATAGCATATTAGCATATTAGCATATTAGCATATTAGCATATTAATATATTAGCATAGCATATTAGCATATTAGCATATTAGCATAGCATATTAGCATATTAGCATATTAGCATATTAGCATATTAGCATATTAGCATAGCATATTAGTATATTAGCATATTAACATATTAGTATATTAGCATAGCATATTAGCATATTAGCATATTAGCATATTAGCATATTAGCATAGCATATTAGCATATTAGCATATTAGCATAGCGTGTTAGCGTGTTAGCGTATTAGCATATTAGCATAGCATATTAGCATATTAGCATATTAGCATATTAGCATATTAGCATATTAGCATAGCATATTAGCATATTAGCATATTAGCATATTAGCATAGCATATTAGCATATTAGCATATTAGCATATTAGCATAGCGTGTTAGCGTGTTAGCGTATTAGTATATTAGCATAGCATATTAGCATATTAGCATATTAACATATTAGCATAGCATATTAGCATATTAGCATATTAGCATATTAGCATATTAGCATAGCATATTAGCATATTAGCATATTAGCATATTAGCATATTAGCATATTAGCATAGCATATTAGCATATTAGCATATTAGCATATTAGCATAGCATATTAGCATATTAGCATATTAGCATATTAGCATATTAGCATAGCATATTAGCATATTAGCATATTAGCATATTAGCATATTAGCATAGCGTGTTAGCGTATTAGCATATTAGCATATTAGCATAGCATATTAGCATATTAGCATGGCATATTAGCATATTAGCATAGCATATTAGCATATTAGCATATTAGCACATTAGCATATTAGCATATTAGCATATTAGCATATTAGCATAGCGTGTTAGCATATTAACGTATTAGCATATTAGCATATTAGCATATTAGCATATTAGCATATTAGCATAGCATATTAGCATATTAGCATATTAGCATATTAGCATAGCGTGTTAGTGTATTAGCATATTAGCATAGCATATTAGCATATTAGCATATTAGCATATTAGCATATTAGCATATTAGCATATTAGCATATTAGCATATTAGCATAGCATATTAGCATATTAGCATATTAGCATATTAGCATATTAGCATAGCATATTAGCATATTAGCATATTAGGATATTAGCATAGCATATTAGCATATTAGCATATTACCATATTAGCATAGCATATTAGCATATTAGCATATTACCATATTAGCATATTAACATAGCATATTAGCATATTAGCATATTAGCATATTAGCATATTAGCATATTAGCATATTAGCGTATTAGCATAGCATATTAGCATATTAGCATATTAGCATATTAGCATATTAGCATAGCATATTAGCATATTAGCATATTAGCATATTAGCATATTAGCATATTAGCTTAGCATATTAGCATAGCGTGTTAGCGTATTAGCATATTAGCATATTAGCATATTAGCATATTAGCATATTAACATATTAGCATATTAGCATAGCATATTAGCATATTAGCATATTAACATATTAGCATATTAGCATAGCATATTAGCATATTAGCATATTAGCAGATTTGTATATTAGCATATTAGCATAGCATATTAGCATATTAGCATATTAGCATATTAGCATATTAGCATATTAGCATAACGTGTTAGCGTATTAGCGTATTAGCATATTAGCATAGCGTGTTAGCGTATTAGCATATTAGTATATTAGCATATTAGCATATTAACATAGCATATTAGCATATTAGCATATTAGCATATTAGCATAGCATATTAGCATATTAGCATAGCATATTAGCATATTAGCATATTAGCATATTAGCATATTAGCATATTAGCATAGCATATTAGCATATTAGCATATTAGCATATTAACATATTAGCATAGCACATTAGCATATTAGCATATTAGCATATTAACATATTAGCATATTAGCATATTAGCATAGCATATTAACATATTAGCATATTAGCATAGCATATTAGCATATTAGCATATTAGCATATTAGCATATTAGCATAGCGTGTTAGCGTATTAGCGTATTAGCATATTAGCATAGCGTGTTAGCGTATTAGCATATTAGCATATTAGCATAGCATATTAGCATATTAGCATATTAGCATATTAGCATATTAGCATAGCGTGTTAGCATATTAGCGTATTAGCATATTAGCATATTAGCATATTAGCATATTAGCATAGCATATTAGCATATTAGCATATTAGCATAGCATATTAGCATATTAGCATATTAGCATATTAGCATATTAGCATATTAGTATAGCATATTAGCATATTAGCATATTAGCATATTAGCATAGCATATTAGCATATTAGCATATTAGCATATTAGCATATTAGCATAGCATATTAGCATATTAGCATATTAGCATATTAGCATAGCATATTAGCATATTAGCATATTAGCATATTAGCATATTAGCATATTAGCATAGCATATTAGCATATTAGCATATTAGCATATTAGCATATTAGCATAGCATATTAGCATATTAGCATATTAGCATATTAGCATAGCATATTAGCATATTAGCATATTACCATATTAGCATAGCATATTAGCATATTAGCATATTACCATATTAGCATATTAACATAGCATATTAGCATATTAGCATATTAGCATATTAGCATATTAGCATATTAGCATATTAGCGTATTAGCATAGCATATTAGCATATTAGCATATTAGCATATTAGCATATTAGCATAGCATATTAGCATATTAGCATATTAGCATATTAGCATATTAGCATATTAGCTTAGCATATTAGCATAGCGTGTTAGCGTATTAGCATATTAGCATATTAGCATATTAGCATATTAGCATATTAACATATTAGCATATTAGCATAGCATATTAGCATATTAGCATATTAACATATTAGCATATTAGCATAGCATATTAGCATATTAGCATATTAGCAGATTTGTATATTAGCATATTAGCATAGCATATTAGCATATTAGCATATTAGCATATTAGCATATTAGCATATTAGCATAACGTGTTAGCGTATTAGCGTATTAGCATATTAGCATAGCGTGTTAGCGTATTAGCATATTAGTATATTAGCATATTAGCATATTAACATAGCATATTAGCATATTAGCATATTAGCATATTAGCATAGCATATTAGCATATTAGCATAGCATATTAGCATATTAGCATATTAGCATATTAGCATATTAGCATATTAGCATAGCATATTAGCATATTAGCATATTAACATATTAGCATAGCACATTAGCATATTAGCATATTAGCATATTAACATATTAGCATATTAGCATATTAGCATAGCATATTAACATATTAGCATATTAGCATAGCATATTAGCATATTAGCATATTAGCATATTAGCATATTAGCATAGCGTGTTAGCGTATTAGCGTATTAGCATATTAGCATAGCGTGTTAGCGTATTAGCATATTAGCATATTAGCATAGCATATTAGCATATTAGCATATTAGCATATTAGCATATTAGCATAGCGTGTTAGCATATTAGCGTATTAGCATATTAGCATATTAGCATATTAGCATATTAGCATAGCATATTAGCATATTAGCATATTAGCATAGCATATTAGCATATTAGCATATTAGCATATTAGCATATTAGCATATTAGTATAGCATATTAGCATATTAGTATATTAGCATATTAGCATATTAGTATATTAGCATATTAGCATATTAGCATAGCATATTAGCATATTAGCATATTAGCATATTAGCATATTAGCATATTAGCATAGCATATTAGCATATTAGCATATTAGCATATTAGCATATTAGCATAGCGTATTAGCGTATTAGCATATTAGCATATTAGCATAGCATATTAGCATATTAGCATAGCATATTAGCATATTAGCATAGCATATTAGCATATTAGCATATTAGCATATTAGCATATTAGCATATTAGCATATTAGCATAGCGTGTTAGCATATTAGCGTATTAGCATATTAGCATATTAGCATATTAGCATATTAGCATAGCATATTAGCATATTAGCATATTAGCATAGCATATTAGCATATTAGCATATTAGCATATTAGCATATTAGCATATTAGTATAGCATATTAGCATATTAGCATATTAGCATATTAGCATAGCATATTAGCATATTAGCATATTAGCATATTAGCATATTAGCATAGCATATTAGCATATTAGCATATTAGCATATTAGCATAGCATATTAGCATATTAGCATATTAGCATATTAGCATATTAGCATATTAGCATATTAGCATAGCATGTTAGCGTATTAGGGTATTAGCATATTAGCATATTAGCATAGAATATTAGCATATTAGCATATTAGCATATTAGCATAGCATATTAGCATATTAGCATATTAGCATATTAGCATATTAGCATAGCATATTAGCATATTAGCATATTAGCATATTAGCATATTAGCATTGCATATTAGCATATTAGCATATTAGCATATTAGCATATTAGCATAGCATATTAGCATATTAGCATATTAGCATATTAACATATTAGCATATTAGCATAGCATATTAGCATATTAGCATAGCGTGTTAGTGTATTAGCATATTAGCATATTAGCATAGTATATTAGCATATTAGCATATTAGCATATTAGCATATTAGCATATTAGCATATTAGCATAGCATATTAGCATATTAGCATATTAGCATATTAGCATATTAGCATATTAGCATAGCATGTTAGCGTATTAGCATATTAGCATATTAGCATATTAGCATATTAGCATATTAGCATATTAGCATAGCATATTAGCATATTAGCATATTAGCATATTAGCATATTAGCTTATTAGCATATTAGCATATTAGAATATTAGCATATTAGCATATTAGCATATTAGCATAGCGTGTTAGCGTATTAGCATATTAGCATATTAGCATAGCATATTAGCATATTAGCATATTAGCATATTAGCATATTAGCATAGCATATTAGCATATTAGCATATTAGCATATTAGCGTATTAGCATATTAGCATATTAGCATATTAGCATATTAGCATATTAGCATATTAGCATAGCATGTTAGCGTATTAGCATATTAGCATATTAGCATATTAGCATATTAGCATATTAGCATAGCATAGCATATTAGCATATTAGCATATTATCATATTAGCATATTAGCATATTAGCATATTAGCATATTAGCATAGCATAGCATATTAGCATATTAGCATATTAGCATATTAGCATATTAGCATAGCATATTAGCATATTAGCATATTAGCATATTAGCATATTAGCATAGCGTGTTAGTGTATTAGCATATTAGCATATTAGCATAGCATATTAGCATATTAGCATATTAGCATATTAGCATATTAGTATAGCATATTAGCATATTAGCATTTTAGTATATTAGCATATTAGCATAGCATATTAGCATATTAGCATATTAGCATATTAGTATATTAGCATATTAGCATAGCATGTTAGCGTATTAGCATATTAGCATATTAGCATATTAGCATATTAGCATATTAGCATATTAGCATATTAGCATAGCATATTAGCATAGCATATTAGCATATTAGCATATTAGCATATTAGCATATTAGCATATTAGCATATTAGCATATTAGCTTATTAGCATATTAGCATATTAGCATAGCATATTAGCATATTAGCATATTAGCATATTAGCATATTAGCATATTAGCATATTAGCATAGCGTGTTAGCGTATTAGCATATTAGCATATTAGCATAGCATATTAGCATATTAACATATTAGCATATTAGCATATTAGCATAGCATATTAGCATATTAGCATATTAGCATATTAGCGTATTAGCATATTAGCATATTAGCATATTAGCATATTAGCATAGCATGTTAGCGTATTAGCATATTAGCATATTAGCATATTAGCATATTAGCATAGCATGTTAGCATATTAGCATATTAGCATATTAGCATATTAGCATATTAGCATATTAGCATAGCATAGCATATTAGCATATTATCATATTAGCATATTAGCATATTAGCATATTAGCATATTAGCATAGCATATTAGCATATTAGCATATTAGCATATTAGCATATTAGCATATTAGCATAGCATATTAGCATATTAGCATATTAGCATATTAGCATATTAGCATATTAGCATAGCGTGTTAGTGTATTAGCATATTAGCATATTAGCATAGCATATTAGCATATTAGCATATTAGCATATTAGCATATTAGCATATTAGCATATTAGCATATTAGCATATTAGTATAGCATATTAGCATATTAGCATATTAGCATATTAGCATATTAGCATAGCATATTAGCATATTAGCATATTAGCATATTAGCATAGCATATTAGCATATTAGCATATTAGCATATTAGCATAGCATATTAGCATATTAGCATATTAGCATATTAGCATATTAGCATATTAGCATATTAGCATAGCATGTTAGCGTATTAGGGTATTAGCATATTAGCATAGCGTATTAGCGTATTAGCATATTAGCATATTAGCATAGAATATTAGCATATTAGCATATTAGCATATTAGCATAGCATATTAGCATATTAGCATATTAGCATATTAGCATATTAGCATATTAGCATATTAGCATAGCATATTAGCATATTAGCATATTAGCATATTAGCATAGCGTGTTAATGTATTAGCATATTAGCATAGCATATTAGCATATTAGCATATTAGCATATTAGCATAGCATATTAGCATATTAGCATATTAGCATATTAGCATAGCATATTAGCATATTAGCATATTAGCATATTAGCATATTAACATATTAGCATATTAGCATAGCATATTAGCATATTAGCATATTAGCATATTAGCATAGCATATTAGCATATTAGCATATTAGCATATTAGCATATTAGCATATTAGCATAGCATATTAGCATACTAGCATATTAGCATATTAGCATATTAGCATAGCATGTTAGCGTATTAGCATATTAGTATATAAGCATATTAGCATATTAGCATATTAGCATATTAGCATATTAGCATATTAGTATATTAGCATATTAGCATATTAGCATATTAGCATAGCATATTAGCAAATTAGCATATTAGCATATTAGCATATTAGCATATTAGTATATTAGCATAGTATATTAGCATAGCATATTAGCATATTAGCATATTAGTATATTAGCATATTAGCATATTAGCATATTTGCATAGCATATTAGCATATTAGCATATTAGCATATTAGCATATTAGCATAGCATATTAGCATATTAGCATATTAGTATATTAGCATATTAGCATATTAGCATATTAGCATATTAGCATAGCATATTAGCATATTAGCATATTAGCATATTAGCATATTAGCATATTAGCATAGCATATTAGCATATTAGCATATTAGCATATTAGTATATTAGTATATTAGCATATTAGCATATTAGCATATTAGCATATTAGCATAGCATATTAGCATAGCATATTAGCATATTAGCATATTAGCATATTAGCATAGCGTGTTAGTGTATTAGCATATTAGCATATTAGCATATTAGCATATTAGCATAGCATATTAGCATATTAGCATATTAGCATATTAGCATATTAGCATAGCATATTAGCATATTAGCATATTAGCATATTAGCATATTAGCATATTAGCATAGCATATTAGCATATTAGCATAGCATATTAGCATATTAGCTTAGCATATTAGCATATTAGCATATTAGCATATTAGCATATTAGCATATTAGCATAGCATATTAGCATGGCATATTAGCATATTAGCATATTAGCATATTAGCATAGCATATTAGCATATTAGCATATTAGCATATTAGCATATTAGTATATTAGCATAGCATATTAGCATATTAGCATATTAGCATATTAGCATATTAGCATAGCTTAGCATATTAGCGTATTAAAATATTAGCATATTAGCATATTAGCATATTAGCATATTAGCATATTAGCATAGCATATTAGCATATTAGCATATTAGCATATTAGCATATTAGCATATTAGCATAGCATATTAGCATAGCATATTAGCATATTAGCATATTAGCATATTAGCATATTAGCATATCAGCATATTAGCATATTAGCATAGCATATTAGCATATTAGCATATTAGCATATTAGTACATTAGCATATTAGCATATTAGCATATTAGCATAGCATATTAGCATATTAGTATATTAGCATATTAGCATATTAGCATATTAGCATATTAGCATAGCGTGTTAGTGTATTAGCATATTAGCATATTAGCATAGCATATTAGCATATTAGCATATTAGCATAGCATATTAACATATTAGCATATTAGCATATTAGCATATTAGCATAGCATATTAGCATATTAGCATATTAGCATATTAGCATAGCATATTAGCATATTAGCATATTAGCATATTAGCATATTAGCATAGCATATTAGCATATTAGCATATTAGCATATTAGCATAGCATATTAGCATATTACCATATTAGCATATTAGCATATTAGCATATTAGCATAGCATATTAGCATATTAGCATATTAGCATATTAGCATAGCGTGTTAGCGTATTAGCATATTAGCATAGCATATTAGTATATTAGCATATTAGCATATTAGTATAGCATATTAGCATATTAGCATATTAGCATATTAGCATATTAGCATATTAGCATATTAGCATAGCATATTAGCATATTAGCATATTAGCATATTAGCATATTAGCATATTAGCATAGCATATTAGCATATTACCATATTAGCATATTAGCATATTAGCATATTAGCATAGCATATTAGCATATTAGCATATTAGCATATTAGCATATTAGCATATTAGCATAGCATATTAGCATATTAGCATATTAGCATATTAGCATATTAGCATAGCGTGTTAGCGTATTAGCATATTAGCATATTAGCATAGCATATTAGCATATTAGCATAGCATATTAGCATATTAGCATAGCATATTAGCATATTAGCATATTAGCATATTAGCATATTAGCATATTAGCATAGCGTGTTAGCATATTAGCGTATTAGCATATTAGCATATTAGCATATTAGCATATTAGCATAGCATATTAGCATATTAGCATATTAGCATAGCATATTAGCATATTAGCATATTAGCATATTAGCATATTAGCATATTAGCATATTAGCATATTAGCATAGCGTGTTAGTGTATTAGCATATTAGCATATTAGCATAGCATATTAGCATATTAGCATATTAGCATATTAGTATATTAGCATATTAGCATATTAGCATAGCATATTAGCATATTAGCATATTAGCATAGCATATTAGCATATCAGCATTTTAGCATATTAGCATAGCATATTAGCATATTAGCATATTAGCATATTAGCATATTAGCATATTAGCATAGCATATTAGCATATTAGCATATTAGCATATTAGCATATTAGCATAGCATATTAGCACATTAGCATATTAGCATATTAGCATATTAGCATAGCGTATTAGCATATTAGCATATTAGCATAGCATATTAGCATATTAGCATATTAGCATATTAGCAAATTAGCATATTAGCATAGCATATTAGCATAGCATATTAGCATATTAGCATATTAGCAAATTAGCATATTAGCATATTAGCATAGCATATTAGCATATTAGCATATTAGCATATTAGCATATTAGCATATTAGCATAGCATATTAGCATATTAGCATATTAGCATATTAGCATATTAGCATATTAGCATATTAGCATAGCATATTAGCATATTAGCATATTAGCATATTAGCATATTAGCATATTAGCATAGCGTGTTAGCGTATTAGCATATTAGCATATTAGCATATTAGCATATTAGCATATTAGCATATTAGCATAGCATATTAGTATATTAGCATATTAGCATATTAGTATATTAGCATATTAGCATATTAGCATAGCATATTAGCATATTAGCATATTAGCATAGCATATTAGCATATTAGCATAGCATATTAGCATATTAGCATATTAGCATAGCGTGTTAGCGTATTAGCATATTAGCATAGCATATTAGCATATTAGCATATTAGCATATTAGCATAGCATATTAGCATATTAGCATATTAGCATATTAGCATAGTATATTAGCATATTAGCATATTAGCATATTAGCATATTAGCATATTAGCATATTAGTATATTAGCATAGCATATTATCATATTAGCATATTAGCATATTAGCATGGCATATTAGCATAGCATATTAGCATATTAGCATATTAGCATATTAGCATATTAGCATATTAGCGTATTAGCATATTAGCATATTAGCATATTAGCATATTAGCATATTAGCATATTAGTATATTAGCATAGCATATTAGCATATTAGCATATTAGCATATTAGCATAGCATATTAGCATATTAGCATATTAGCATATTAGCATATTAGCATAGCGTGTTAGCGTATTAGCATATTAGCATAGCATATTAGCATATTAGCATATTAGCATATTAGCATAGCATATTAGTATATTAGCATATTAGCATATTAGCATATTAGCATAGTATATTAGCATATTAGCATATTAGCATATTAGCATATTAGCATATTAGCATATTATTCTCTCTATAATTTTCTCTTCACCCTATACACTGCGGACTTCAATTACAACACGGACACTTGCCATCTACAGAAGTTTTCAGACGACACTGCCATTGTTGGTCGGGTGTCAGAGGGGAACGAGCTGGAATACAGGGGGGTCATCGATCGCTTTGTCAGCTGGTGTGAACTGAACCATCTTCATATTAATGCCAGCAAGACGAAGGAACTGGTGATTGACTTCAGCAAGAAGTCTTCTCCTACTACACCGGTGAACATCCAGGGTCTGGACATTGAAACGGTGAAGGAGTACAAATTCCTGGGTGTTCACCTAAACAACAAACTGGACTGGTCTACAAACACTGAGGCAGTTTACAAAAAGGGTCTAAGTCGTCTTCACCTGCTTAGGCGGCTAAGATCCTTTGGGTTGAACAGGACTCTCTTAAGGTCCTTCTATGACACTGTGGTAGCATCTGCTATCTTTTATGCTGTGGTCTGCTGGTGTGGTGGAATTGCAGAGAGGAACAGGGGGAAATTGGACAAACTGGTGAAGAGGGCCAGCTCTGTCCTGGGCTGCCCACTGAAATCCATCGAGCAGGTTGGGGATGAGAGGATGCGGTCTAAGCTAACATCCATTATGGACAACACCTCCCACCCCCTGCATGAGACTGTACGAGCTCTGAGCAGCTCATTCAGCAATAGACTTCTACACCCACAGTGTAGGAAGGAGCGCTACCGCAGGTCATTCCTACCAGCGGCTGTCAGACATTATAACAGTTTAGCGTGAGTATTTTTTACTCATATATGTTTAACTGACATATCACATGCTGTAACCAGGATCATTCACACCCCACCCCACCCCCGCACTTGTGTACATATCTCTGTACATTTTGTACATATCTCTGTACATCTTTATTTATTTCCAAAACTTTTTGTACATTTGTATTTATATCTTTGTGTATCTACCTGCTCCTATTGTTCTATATTACGTTTTTGTGCAAGAGCTCTGTAACACCTAAATTTCTCATTCGTGGGATAATAAAGGTTTATTCTATTCTATTCTATTCTATTAGCATAGCATATTAGCATATTAGCATATTAGCATAGCATATTAGCATATTAGCATAATAGCATATTAGCATATTAGCATATTAGCATAGCATATTAGCATATTAGCATATTAGCATATTAGCATATTAGCATATTAGCATATTAGCATAGCGTGTTAGCATATTAGCGTATTAGCATATTAGCATATTAGCATATTAGCATGTTAGCATATTAGCATAGCATATTAGCATATTAGCATATTAGCATATTAGCATATTAGCATATTAGCATAGCATATTAGCATAGCTTGTTAGCATATTAGCATATTAGCATAATAGCATATTAGCATATTAGCATATTAGCATAGCATATTAGCATATTAGCATATTAGCATATTAGCATATTAGCATAGCGTGTTAGTGTATTAGCATATTAGCATATTAGCATATTAGCATATTAGCATATTAGCATATTAGCATAGCTTGTTAGCATATTAGCGTATTAGCATATTAGCATATTAGCATATTAGCATAGCATATTAGCATATTAGCATAATAGCATATTAGCATATTAGCATATTAGCATAGCATATTAGCATATTAGCATATTAGCATATTAGCATATTAGCATAGCGTGTTAGTGTATTAGCATATTAGCATATTAGCATATTAGCATATTAGCATATTAGCATATTAGCATAGCATATTAGCATATTAGCATATTAGCATATTAGCATATTAGCATAGCATATTAGCATATTAGCATATTAGCATATTAGCATATTAGCATAGCATATTAGCATATTAGCATATTAGCATATTAGCACATTAGCATATTAGCATATTAGCATATTAGCATAGCATATTAGCATATTAGCATATTAGCATATTAGCATATTAGCATAGCATATTAGCATATTAGCATATTAGCATATTAGCATATTAGCATAGCATAGCATATTAGCATATTAGCATATTAGCATATTAGCATATTAGCATAGCATATTAGCATATTAGCATATTAGCATATTAGCATATTAGCATAGCATATTAGGATATTAGCATATTAGCATATTAGCATATTAGCATATTAGCATAGCATATTAACATATTAGCATATTAGCATATTAGCATATTAGCATATTAGCATATTAGCATAGCATATTAGCATATTAGCATATTAGCATAGCATATTAGCATATTAGCATATTAACATATTAGCATAGCGTGTTAGCGTATTAGCATATTAGCATATTAGCATAGCATATTAGCATAGCATATTAGCATATTAGCATATTAGCATATTGGCATAGCATGTTAGTGTATTAGCATATTAGCATATTAGCATATTAGCATAGCATATTAGCATATTAACATATTAGCATATTAGCATATTAGCATAGCATATTAGCATATTAGCATATTAGCATATTAGCATATTAGCATATTAGCATAGCATATTAGCATATTAGCATATTAGTATATTAGCATATTAACATATTAGCATAGCATATTAGCATATTAGCATATTAGCATATTAGCATATTAGCATAGCATATTAGCATATTAGCATATTAGCATATTAGCATAGCGTGTTAGCGTATTAGCATATTAGCATATTAGCATAGCATATTAGCATATTAGCATATTAGCATATTAGCATATTAGCATAGCGTGTTAGTGTATTAGCATATTAGTATATTAGCATAGCATATTAGCATATTAGCATATTAGCATATTAACATAGCATATTAGCATATTAGCATATTAGTATATTAGCATATTAGCATAGCATATTAGCATATTAGCATATTAGCATATTAGCATATTAGCATATTAGCATAGCATATTAGCATATAAGCATATTAGCATATTAGCATATTAGCATATTAGCATATTAGCATATTAGCATAGCATATTAGCATATTAGCATATTAGCATATTAACATATTAGCATATTAGCATAGCATATTAGCATATTAGCATATTAGCATATTAGTATATTAGCATAGCATATTAGCATATTAGCATATTAGCATATTAGCATATTAGCATATTAGCATAGCATATTAGCATATTAGCATATTAGCATATTAGCATAGCATATTAGCATATTAGCATATTAGCATATTAGCATATTAGCATATTAGCATAGCGTG
This sequence comes from Brienomyrus brachyistius, assembly GCF_023856365.1. Lineage (NCBI taxonomy): Eukaryota > Metazoa > Chordata > Actinopteri > Osteoglossiformes > Mormyridae > Brienomyrus > Brienomyrus brachyistius. The sequence goes on along the minus strand of NW_026043096.1, from coordinate 13,656 downwards.
TTAGCGTATTAGCATATTAGCATATTAGCATAGCATATTAGCATATTAGCATATTAGCATATTAGCATATTAGCATAGCGTGTTAGTGTATTAGCATATTAGCATATTAGCATAGCATATTAGCATATTAGCATATTAGCATATTAGCATAGCATATTAGCATATTAGCATATTAGCATATTAGCATAGCATATTAGCATATTAGCATATTAGCATATTAGCATATTAGCATAGCATATTAGCATATTAGCATATTAGCATATTAGCATAGCATATTAGCATATTAGCATATTAGCATATTAGCATATTAGCATATTAGCATAGCGTGTTAGCGTATTAGCATATTAGCATATTAGCATAGCATATTAGCATATTAGCATAGCATATTAGCATATTAGCATAGCATATTAGCATATTAGCATATTAGCATATTAGCATTTTAGCATAGCGTGTTAGCATAGCGTGTTAGCATATTAGCGTATTAGCATATTAGCATATTAGCATATTAGCATATTAGCATAGTATATTAGCATATTAGCATATTAGCATATTAGCATATTAGCATATTAGCATAGCATATTAGCATATTAGCATATTAGCATATTAGCATATTAGCATATTAGCATATTAGCATAGCGTGTTAGTGTATTAGCAAATTAGCATATTAGCATAGCATATTAGCATATTAGCATATTAGTATATTAGCATATTAGCATATTAGCATAGCATATTAGCATATTAGCATATTAGCATAGCATATTAGCATATCAGCATTTTAGCATATTAGCATAGCATATTAGCATATTAGCATATTAGCATATTAGCATATTAGCATAGCATATTAGCATATTAGCATATTAGCATATTAGCATATTAGCATAGCATATTAGCATATTAGCATATTAGCATATTAGCATATTAGCATAGCGTGTTAGCCTATTAGAGTATTAGCATATTAGCATATTAGCATAGCGTGTTAGCGTATTAGCATATTAGCATATTAGCATAGCATATTAGCATATTAGCATATTAGCATATTAGCAAATTAGCATATTAGCATATTAGCATAGCATATTAGCATAGCATATTAGCATATTAGCATATTAGCATATTAGCATATTAGCATATTAGCATAGCATATTAGCATATTAGCATATTAGCATATTAGCATAGCATATTAGCATATTAGCATATTAGCATATTAGCATATTAGCATGTTAGCATAGCATATTAGCATATTAGCATATTAGCATATTAGCATATTAGCATAGCGTGTTAGCGTATTAGCATATTAGCATATTAGCATATTAGCAAATTAGCATATTAGCATAGCATATTAGCATATTAGCATATTAGCATATTAGCATATTAGCATAGCATGTTAGCATATTAGCATATTAGCATATTAGCATAGCATATTAGCATATTAGCATATTAGCATATTAGCATAGCGTGTTAGCGTATTAGCATATTAGCATAGCATATTAGCATATTAGCATATTAGCATATTAGCATAGCATATTAGCATATTAACATATTAGCATATTAGCATATTAGCATAGTATATTAGCATATTAGCATATTAGCATATTAGCATATTAGCATATTAGCATATTAGCATAGCATATTAGCATATTAGCATATTAGCATATTAGCATATTAGCATGGCATATTAGCATATTAGCATAGCATATTAGCATATTAGCATAGCATATTAGCATATTAGCATATTAGCATATTAGCATATTAGCATATTAGCATAGCGTGTTAGCATATTAGCGTATTAGCATATTAGCATATTAGCATATTAGCATGTTAGCATATTAGCATAGCATATTAGCATATTAGCATATTAGCATATTAGCATATTAGCATATTAGCATAGCATATTAGCATAGCATATTAGCATAGCTTGTTAGCATATTAGCATAATAGCATATTAGCATATTAGCATATTAGCATAGCATATTAGCATATTAGCATATTAGCATATTAGCATATTAGCATAGCGTGTTAGCATATTAGCATATTAGCATATTAGCATATTAGCATGGCATATTAGCATATTAGCATAGCATATTAGCATATTAGCATAGCATATTAGCATATTAGCATATTAGCATATTAGCATATTAGCATAGCGTGTTAGCATATTAGCGTATTAGCATATTAGGATATTAGCATATTAGCATGTTAGCATATTAGCATAGTATATTAGCATATTAGCATATTAGCATATTAGCATATTAGCATAGCATATTAGCATATTATCATATTAGCATATTAGCATAGCATATTAGCATATTAGCATATTAGCATATTAGCATATTAGCATATTAGCATATTAGCATATTAGCATATTAGCATAGCATATTAGCATATTAGCATATTAGCATATTAGCATATTAGCATAGCATATTAGCATATTAGCATATTAGTATATTAGCATATTAGCATAGCATAGCATATTAGCATATTAGCATATTAGCATATTAGCATAGCATATTAGCATAGCATATTAGCATATTAGCATATTAGCATATTAGCATATTAGCATAGCATATTAGGATATTAGCATATTAGCATATTAGCATAGCATATTAGCATATTAGCATATTAGCATATTAGCATATTAGCATATTAGCATAGCGTGTTAGTGTATTAGCATATTAGCATATTAGCATAGCATATTAGCATATTAGCATATTAGCATATTAGCATATTAACATAGCATATTAGCATATTAGCATATTAGCATATTAGCATATTAGCATAGCATATTAGCATATTAGCATATTAGCATATTAGCATATTAGCATAGCATATTAGCATATTAGCGTATTAGCATATTACCATATTAGCATATTAGCATATTAGCATATTAGCATATTAGCATAGCATATTAGCATATTAGCATATTAGCATATTAGCATATTAGCATAGCATATTAGCATATTAGCATATTAGCATATTAGTATATTAGCATAGCATATTAGCATATTAGTATATTAGCATAGCATATTAGCATATTAGCATATTAGCATATTAGCATATTAGCATATTAGCATAGCATATTAGCATATTAGCATATTAGCATAGCATATTAGCATATTAGCATATTAGCATATTAGCATAGCGTGTTAGCGTATTAGCATATTAGCATATTAGCATAGCATATTAGCATATTAGCATATTAGCATATTAGCATATTAGCATAGCGTGTTAGTGTATTAGCATATTAGCATATTAGCATAGCATATTAGCATATTAGCATATTAGCATATTAGCATATTAGCATATTAGCATAGCATATTAGCATATTAGCATATTAGCATATTAGCATAGCATATTAGCATATTAGCATATTAGCATATTAGCATATTAATATATTAGCATAGCATATTAGCATATTAGCATATTAGCATAGCATATTAGCATATTAGCATATTAGCATATTAGCATATTAGCATAGCATATTAGCATATTAGCATATTAACATATTAGTATATTAGCATAGCATATTAGCATATTAGCATATTAGCATATTAGCATATTAGCATAGCATATTAGCATATTAGCATATTAGCATAGCGTGTTAGCGTGTTAGCGTATTAGCATATTAGCATAGCATATTAGCATATTAGCATATTAGCATATTAGCATATTAGCATATTAGCATAGCATATTAGCATATTAGCATATTAGCATATTAGCATATTAGCATATTAGCATATTAGCATAGCATATTAGCATATTAGCATATTAGCATATTAGCATAGCATATTAGCATATTAGCATATTAGCATATTAGCATAGCGTGTTAGCGTGTTAGCGTATTAGTATATTAGCATAGCATATTAGCATATTAGCATATTAACATATTAGCATAGCATATTAGCATATTAGCATATTAGCATATTAGCATATTAGCATAGCATATTAGCATATTAGCATATTAGCATATTAGCATATTAGCATATTAGCATAGCATATTAGCATATTAGCATATTAGCATATTAGCATATTAGCATAGCATATTAGCATATTAGCATATTAGCATATTAGCATATTAGCATAGCATATTAGCATATTAGCATATTAGCATATTAGCATATTAGCATAGCGTGTTAGCGTATTAGCATATTAGCATATTAGCATAGCATATTAGCATATTAGCATGGCATATTAGCATATTAGCATAGCATATTAGCATATTAGCATATTAGCATATTAGCATATTAGCATATTAGCATATTAGCATAGCGTGTTAGCATATTAACGTATTAGCATATTAGCATATTAGCATATTAGCATATTAGCATATTAGCATAGCATATTAGCATATTAGCATATTAGCATATTAGCATAGCGTGTTAGTGTATTAGCATATTAGCATAGCATATTAGCATATTAGCATATTAGCATATTAGCATATTAGCATATTAGCATATTAGCATATTAGCATAGCATATTAGCATATTAGCATATTAGCATATTAGCATAGCATATTAGCATATTAGCATATTAGCATATTAGCATAGCATATTAGCATATTAGCATATTACCATATTAGCATAGCATATTAGCATATTAGCATATTACCATATTAGCATATTAGCATAGCATATTAGCATATTAGCATATTAGCATATTAGCATATTAGCATATTAGCGTATTAGCATAGCATATTAGCATATTAGCATATTAGCATATTAGCATATTAGCATAGCATATTAGCATATTAGCATATTAGCATATTAGCATATTAGCATATTAGCTTAGCATATTAGCATAGCGTGTTAGCGTATTAGCATATTAGCATATTAGCATATTAGCATATTAACATATTAGCATATTAGCATAGCATATTAGCATATTAGCATATTAACATATTAGCATATTAGCATAGCATATTAGCATATTAGCATATTAGCAGATTTGTATATTAGCATATTAGCATAGCATATTAGCATATTAGCATATTAGCATATTAGCATATTAGCATATTAGCATAACGTGTTAGCGTATTAGCGTATTAGCATATTAGCATAGCGTGTTAGCGTATTAGCATATTAGTATATTAGCATATTAGCATATTAACATAGCATATTAGCATATTAGCATATTAGCATATTAGCATAGCATATTAGCATATTAGCATAGCATATTAGCATATTAGCATATTAGCATATTAGCATATTAGCATATTAGCATATTAGCATAGCATATTAGCATATTAGCATATTAGCATATTAACATATTAGCATAGCACATTAGCATATTAGCATATTAGCATATTAACATATTAGCATATTAGCATATTAGCATAGCATATTAACATATTAGCATATTAGCATAGCATATTAGCATATTAGCATATTAGCATATTAGCATATTAGCATATTAGCATATTAGCATATTAGCATAGCGTGTTAGCGTATTAGCGTATTAGCATATTAGCATAGCGTGTTAGCGTATTAGCATATTAGCATATTAGCATAGCATATTAGCATATTAGCATATTAGCATATTAGCATATTAGCATAGCATATTAGCATATTAGCATATTAGCATATTAGCATATTAGCATATTAGCATATTAGCATAGCATATTAGCATATTAGCATATTAGCATATTAGCATAGCATATTAGCATATTAGCATATTAACATATTAGCATATTAGCATATTAGCATAGCGTGTTAGTGTATTAGCATATTAGCATATTAGCATAGCATTTTAGCATATTAGCATATTAGCATATTAGCATAGCATATTAGCATAGCGTGTTAGCGTATTAGCATATTAGCATATTAGTATATTAGCATATTAGCATAGCATATTAGCATATTAGCATATTAGCATATTAGCATATTAGCATAGCATATTAGCATATTAGCATAGCATATTAGCATATTAGCATATTAGCATATTAGTATATTAGCGTATTAGCATATTAGCATATTAGCATATTAGCATATTAGCATATTAGCATAGCATATTAGCATATTAGCATATTAGCATATTAGCATATTAGCATAGCATATTAGCATATTAGCATATTAGCATATTAGCATATTAGCATAGCATATTAGCATATTAGCATATTAGCATATTAGCATATTAGCATATTAGCATAGCGTGTTAGCGTATTAGCATATTAGCATAGCATATTAGCATATTAGCATAGCGTGTTAGCGTATTAGCATATTAGCATATTAGCATAGCATATTAGCATATTAGCATATTAGCATATTAGCATATTAGCATATTAGCATAGCATATTAGCATATTAGCATATTAGCATATTAGCATATTAGCATATTAGCATAGCGTGTTAGTGTATTAGCATATTAGCATATTAGCATAGCATATTAGCATATTAGCATATTAGCATATTAGCATAGCATATTAGCATATTAGCATATTAGCATATTAGCATATTAGCATAGCATATTAGCATATTAGCATATTAGCATATTAGCATATTAGCATATTAGCATAGCATATTAGCATATTAGCATATTAGCATAGCATGTTAGCGTATTAGCATATTAGCATATTAGCATATTAGCATATTAGCATATTAGCATATTAACATATTAGCATATTAGCATAGCATATTATATTAGCATATTAGCATATTAGCATATTAGCATATTAGCATATTAGCATATTAGCATAGCATATTAGCATATTAGCATATTAGCATATTAGCATAGCATATTAGCATATTAGCATATTAGCATATTAGCATATTAGCATATTAGCATATTAGCATAGCGTGTTAGCGTATTAGCATATTAGCATATTAGCATAGCATATTAGCATATTAGCATATTAGCATATTAGCATATTAGCATATTAGCATATTAGCATAGCATATTAGCATATTAGCATATTAGCATATTAGCATAGCATGTTAGCATATTAGCATATTAGCATAGCATATTAGCATATTAGCATATTAGCATATTAGCATATTAGCATAGCATATTAGCATATTAGCATAGCGTATTAGCGTATTAGCATATTAGCATATTAGCATAGCATATTAGCATATTAGCATAGCATATTAGCATATTAGCATATTAGCATATTAGCATATTAGCATATTAACATATTAGCATATTATCATATTAGCATATTAGCATAGCGTGTTAGCATATTAGCGTATTAGCATATTAGCATATTAGCATATTAGCATATTAGCATATTAGCATAGCATATTAGCATATTAGCATATTAGCATATTAGCATAGCATATTAGCATAGCATATTAGCATATTAGCATATTAGCATATTAGCATAGCGTGTTAGTGTATTAGCATATTAGCATATTAGCATAGCATATTAGCATATTAGCATATTAGCATATTAGCATATTAGCATATTAGCATATTAGTATAGCATATTAGCATATTAGCATATTAGCATATTAGCATATTAGCATAGCATATTAGCATATTAGCATATTAGCATATTAGCATAGCATATTAGCATATTAGCATATTAGCATATTAGCATAGCATATTAGCATATTAGCATATTAGCATATTAGCATATTAGCATATTAGCATATTAGCATAGCATGTTAGCGTATTAGGGTATTAGCATATTAGCATAGCGTATTAGCGTATTAGCATATTAGCATATTAGCATAGAATATTAGCATATTAGCATATTAGCATATTAGCATAGCATATTAGCATATTAGCATATTAGCATATTAGCATATTAGCATATTAGCATATTAGCATAGCATATTAGCATATTAGCATATTAGCATATTAGCATAGCGTGTTAATGTATTAGCATATTAGCATAGCATATTAGCATATTAGCATATTAGCATATTAGCATAGCATATTAGCATATTAGCATATTAGCATATTAGCATAGCATATTAGCATATTAGCATATTAGCATATTAGCATATTAACATATTAGCATATTAGCATAGCATATTAGCATATTAGCATATTAGCATATTAGCATAGCATATTAGCATATTAGCATATTAGCATATTAGCATATTAGCATATTAGCATAGCATATTAGCATACTAGCATATTAGCATATTAGCATATTAGCATAGCATGTTAGCGTATTAGCATATTAGTATATAAGCATATTAGCATATTAGCATATTAGCATATTAGCATATTAGCATATTAGTATATTAGCATATTAGCATATTAGCATATTAGCATAGCATATTAGCAAATTAGCATATTAGCATATTAGCATATTAGCATATTAGTATATTAGCATAGTATATTAGCATAGCATATTAGCATATTAGCATATTAGTATATTAGCATATTAGCATATTAGCATATTTGCATAGCATATTAGCATATTAGCATATTAGCATATTAGCATATTAGCATAGCATATTAGCATATTAGCATATTAGTATATTAGCATATTAGCATATTAGCATATTAGCATATTAGCATAGCATATTAGCATATTAGCATATTAGCATATTAGCATATTAGCATATTAGCATAGCATATTAGCATATTAGCATATTAGCATATTAGTATATTAGTATATTAGCATATTAGCATATTAGCATATTAGCATATTAGCATAGCATATTAGCATAGCATATTAGCATATTAGCATATTAGCATATTAGCATAGCGTGTTAGTGTATTAGCATATTAGCATATTAGCATATTAGCATATTAGCATAGCATATTAGCATATTAGCATATTAGCATATTAGCATATTAGCATAGCATATTAGCATATTAGCATATTAGCATATTAGCATATTAGCATATTAGCATAGCATATTAGCATATTAGCATAGCATATTAGCATATTAGCTTAGCATATTAGCATATTAGCATATTAGCATATTAGCATATTAGCATATTAGCATAGCATATTAGCATGGCATATTAGCATATTAGCATATTAGCATATTAGCATAGCATATTAGCATATTAGCATATTAGCATATTAGCATATTAGTATATTAGCATAGCATATTAGCATATTAGCATATTAGCATATTAGCATATTAGCATAGCTTAGCATATTAGCGTATTAAAATATTAGCATATTAGCATATTAGCATATTAGCATATTAGCATATTAGCATAGCATATTAGCATATTAGCATATTAGCATATTAGCATATTAGCATATTAGCATAGCATATTAGCATAGCATATTAGCATATTAGCATATTAGCATATTAGCATATTAGCATATCAGCATATTAGCATATTAGCATAGCATATTAGCATATTAGCATATTAGCATATTAGTACATTAGCATATTAGCATATTAGCATATTAGCATAGCATATTAGCATATTAGTATATTAGCATATTAGCATATTAGCATATTAGCATATTAGCATAGCGTGTTAGTGTATTAGCATATTAGCATATTAGCATAGCATATTAGCATATTAGCATATTAGCATAGCATATTAACATATTAGCATATTAGCATATTAGCATATTAGCATAGCATATTAGCATATTAGCATATTAGCATATTAGCATAGCATATTAGCATATTAGCATATTAGCATATTAGCATATTAGCATAGCATATTAGCATATTAGCATATTAGCATATTAGCATAGCATATTAGCATATTACCATATTAGCATATTAGCATATTAGCATATTAGCATAGCATATTAGCATATTAGCATATTAGCATATTAGCATAGCGTGTTAGCGTATTAGCATATTAGCATAGCATATTAGTATATTAGCATATTAGCATATTAGTATAGCATATTAGCATATTAGCATATTAGCATATTAGCATATTAGCATATTAGCATATTAGCATAGCATATTAGCATATTAGCATATTAGCATATTAGCATATTAGCATATTAGCATAGCATATTAGCATATTACCATATTAGCATATTAGCATATTAGCATATTAGCATAGCATATTAGCATATTAGCATATTAGCATATTAGCATATTAGCATATTAGCATAGCATATTAGCATATTAGCATATTAGCATATTAGCATATTAGCATAGCGTGTTAGCGTATTAGCATATTAGCATATTAGCATAGCATATTAGCATATTAGCATAGCATATTAGCATATTAGCATAGCATATTAGCATATTAGCATATTAGCATATTAGCATATTAGCATATTAGCATAGCGTGTTAGCATATTAGCGTATTAGCATATTAGCATATTAGCATATTAGCATATTAGCATAGCATATTAGCATATTAGCATATTAGCATAGCATATTAGCATATTAGCATATTAGCATATTAGCATATTAGCATATTAGCATATTAGCATATTAGCATAGCGTGTTAGTGTATTAGCATATTAGCATATTAGCATAGCATATTAGCATATTAGCATATTAGCATATTAGTATATTAGCATATTAGCATATTAGCATAGCATATTAGCATATTAGCATATTAGCATAGCATATTAGCATATCAGCATTTTAGCATATTAGCATAGCATATTAGCATATTAGCATATTAGCATATTAGCATATTAGCATATTAGCATAGCATATTAGCATATTAGCATATTAGCATATTAGCATATTAGCATAGCATATTAGCACATTAGCATATTAGCATATTAGCATATTAGCATAGCGTATTAGCATATTAGCATATTAGCATAGCATATTAGCATATTAGCATATTAGCATATTAGCAAATTAGCATATTAGCATAGCATATTAGCATAGCATATTAGCATATTAGCATATTAGCAAATTAGCATATTAGCATATTAGCATAGCATATTAGCATATTAGCATATTAGCATATTAGCATATTAGCATATTAGCATAGCATATTAGCATATTAGCATATTAGCATATTAGCATATTAGCATATTAGCATATTAGCATAGCATATTAGCATATTAGCATATTAGCATATTAGCATATTAGCATATTAGCATAGCGTGTTAGCGTATTAGCATATTAGCATATTAGCATATTAGCATATTAGCATATTAGCATATTAGCATAGCATATTAGTATATTAGCATATTAGCATATTAGTATATTAGCATATTAGCATATTAGCATAGCATATTAGCATATTAGCATATTAGCATAGCATATTAGCATATTAGCATAGCATATTAGCATATTAGCATATTAGCATAGCGTGTTAGCGTATTAGCATATTAGCATAGCATATTAGCATATTAGCATATTAGCATATTAGCATAGCATATTAGCATATTAGCATATTAGCATATTAGCATAGTATATTAGCATATTAGCATATTAGCATATTAGCATATTAGCATATTAGCATATTAGTATATTAGCATAGCATATTATCATATTAGCATATTAGCATATTAGCATGGCATATTAGCATAGCATATTAGCATATTAGCATATTAGCATATTAGCATATTAGCATATTAGCGTATTAGCATATTAGCATATTAGCATATTAGCATATTAGCATATTAGCATATTAGTATATTAGCATAGCATATTAGCATATTAGCATATTAGCATATTAGCATAGCATATTAGCATATTAGCATATTAGCATATTAGCATATTAGCATAGCGTGTTAGCGTATTAGCATATTAGCATAGCATATTAGCATATTAGCATATTAGCATATTAGCATAGCATATTAGTATATTAGCATATTAGCATATTAGCATATTAGCATAGTATATTAGCATATTAGCATATTAGCATATTAGCATATTAGCATATTAGCATATTATTCTCTCTATAATTTTCTCTTCACCCTATACACTGCGGACTTCAATTACAACACGGACACTTGCCATCTACAGAAGTTTTCAGACGACACTGCCATTGTTGGTCGGGTGTCAGAGGGGAACGAGCTGGAATACAGGGGGGTCATCGATCGCTTTGTCAGCTGGTGTGAACTGAACCATCTTCATATTAATGCCAGCAAGACGAAGGAACTGGTGATTGACTTCAGCAAGAAGTCTTCTCCTACTACACCGGTGAACATCCAGGGTCTGGACATTGAAACGGTGAAGGAGTACAAATTCCTGGGTGTTCACCTAAACAACAAACTGGACTGGTCTACAAACACTGAGGCAGTTTACAAAAAGGGTCTAAGTCGTCTTCACCTGCTTAGGCGGCTAAGATCCTTTGGGTTGAACAGGACTCTCTTAAGGTCCTTCTATGACACTGTGGTAGCATCTGCTATCTTTTATGCTGTGGTCTGCTGGTGTGGTGGAATTGCAGAGAGGAACAGGGGGAAATTGGACAAACTGGTGAAGAGGGCCAGCTCTGTCCTGGGCTGCCCACTGAAATCCATCGAGCAGGTTGGGGATGAGAGGATGCGGTCTAAGCTAACATCCATTATGGACAACACCTCCCACCCCCTGCATGAGACTGTACGAGCTCTGAGCAGCTCATTCAGCAATAGACTTCTACACCCACAGTGTAGGAAGGAGCGCTACCGCAGGTCATTCCTACCAGCGGCTGTCAGACATTATAACAGTTTAGCGTGAGTATTTTTTACTCATATATGTTTAACTGACATATCACATGCTGTAACCAGGATCATTCACACCCCACCCCACCCCCGCACTTGTGTACATATCTCTGTACATTTTGTACATATCTCTGTACATCTTTATTTATTTCCAAAACTTTTTGTACATTTGTATTTATATCTTTGTGTATCTACCTGCTCCTATTGTTCTATATTACGTTTTTGTGCAAGAGCTCTGTAACACCTAAATTTCTCATTCGTGGGATAATAAAGGTTTATTCTATTCTATTCTATTCTATTAGCATAGCATATTAGCATATTAGCATATTAGCATAGCATATTAGCATATTAGCATAATAGCATATTAGCATATTAGCATATTAGCATAGCATATTAGCATATTAGCATATTAGCATATTAGCATATTAGCATATTAGCATATTAGCATAGCGTGTTAGCATATTAGCGTATTAGCATATTAGCATATTAGCATATTAGCATGTTAGCATATTAGCATAGCATATTAGCATATTAGCATATTAGCATATTAGCATATTAGCATATTAGCATAGCATATTAGCATAGCTTGTTAGCATATTAGCATATTAGCATAATAGCATATTAGCATATTAGCATATTAGCATAGCATATTAGCATATTAGCATATTAGCATATTAGCATATTAGCATAGCGTGTTAGTGTATTAGCATATTAGCATATTAGCATATTAGCATATTAGCATATTAGCATATTAGCATAGCTTGTTAGCATATTAGCGTATTAGCATATTAGCATATTAGCATATTAGCATAGCATATTAGCATATTAGCATAATAGCATATTAGCATATTAGCATATTAGCATAGCATATTAGCATATTAGCATATTAGCATATTAGCATATTAGCATAGCGTGTTAGTGTATTAGCATATTAGCATATTAGCATATTAGCATATTAGCATATTAGCATATTAGCATAGCATATTAGCATATTAGCATATTAGCATATTAGCATATTAGCATAGCATATTAGCATATTAGCATATTAGCATATTAGCATATTAGCATAGCATATTAGCATATTAGCATATTAGCATATTAGCACATTAGCATATTAGCATATTAGCATATTAGCATAGCATATTAGCATATTAGCATATT